>NC_084746.1:30000462-30155462 GCF_033978785.1 Entelurus aequoreus
CACAGTTTCCAAAACAAATTTGAAATGTGGACTCGTCAGACCACAGAACACTTTTCCACTTTGCATCAGTCCATCTTAGATGAGCTCGGGCCCAGCGAAGCCGGCGGCGTTTCTGGGTGTTGTTGATAAATGACTTTCGCTTTGCATAGTAGAGTTTTAACTTGCACTTACAGATGTAGCGACAAACTGTAGTTACTGACAGTGGTTTTCTGAAGTTTTCCTAAGCCCATGTGGTGATATCCTTTACACACCGATTTGTTTAAAATAAAGTTTTCTATTTCGAACATTAAGTATCTTGTCTTTGCAGTCTATTCAATTGAATATAGGTTGAAAATGATTTTCAAATCATTGTATTCTGTTTTTACTTACGATTTACGCAATGTGCCAACTTCACTGGTTTTGGGGTTTGTAGAAGATCTTTAACTAATGTTTTTGCAGTAGGTCCTTAAAACAGCAAGGATCTCCTGTCATATAGAGCAGTGGTTCCCAACCACAGGGCCACAGCCCGGTACCGGTCTGTGGACCGATTGGTAAGAAATTAAAAAAATAAATAAAAATAAATATTTTTTTATTTTTTATTTTATTAAATCAACATAAAAAACACAATATATACATTATATATCAATATAGATCAATACAGTCTGCAGGGATACAGTCCGTAAGCACACATGATTGTATTTCTTTATGGCAAAAATAAAAAATACAAATACAAATACCATTAATCCCCCGCCCCGGTCCGTGGGACAAATTTTCAAGCGTTTACCGGTCCACAGTTACAAAAAGGTTGGGGACCACTGATATAGAGGATCTTTGAGTAGATCCTTAAAAACAGCACAGCATTCCTTTCATAAAAAAGCTACCGTTTTTGTACGAGGCTCTTAAAAAAAAGCAGTGCTCCAAACATATAGAATCTTTGACTCGTAGTTTTGCAGCAGATTCCTTATAAACTGCAGACCACACCTGTTGGATAGAATATATTTGACTAATGTTTTTGCTGTAGGTCTTTAAAAATAGCAAGGCTCTTTGAAAACCATTGGTGGTGTGGATCATTAAAAACAGTACAGCACCATTGTCATGTAGAGGATTTTTGACTACTGTTTTTGCAGTAAGCCCTTAAAAAAGCAAAGTGCTCCTATCATATACAATATCTTTGACTGTATATTTGCAGCAAATTCCTTAAATAACGGAGCAAAGATCTTTGAATAACATTTATGTAGTAGGTCCTTAAAAATAGCAAAGCGCTCTTGTTGTGTAGAGGATCTTTAGCGACCATTTTTGAAGTGCAACAGACTGCTCCTGTAACATTGAGAATCTTTGACTCGCATATTTGCAGTAGGTCCTTAAAAAAAAACATTATGATGCTTCTGTCATTGAGATGATCTTCGACATGCATTGTTGTGGTATAGGTGCTTAAGAACAGCAGAGCGCTTTGTTTCAGTCGTTCCTTAAAAATAGCAGTGCTACTGTTATATAGAGAATCTTTGACTAGTGGAAATTTCACTTTAAATTTTTTTTTTTTTTTTATTATATTCTTAGATTTTTTTTTACTATGCTTTCATTTTCTATACACACTGTAAATCACTTTGTGATTCTGTCTGTGAGATCCGCTATATAAATAAATGTAAATTACTTATTTTCCCTGTAGGCTTTACATTTCTAGGTGGGAGCGAAAGTTTGACAGACATAGCAACAGTAACTAATGGGGGCGGGGCTAAGCGGAACAAACTTTTGCGCGGCTGGGTTGCTACCCATCCGCGCTAATTATCCACTCATCGGGCAGAGAGCTGTGTCCATTCTTCTCCCCTTTGCCACATCTTATCTGTGTGAGATAGGCTTTTCAGCTGTTGCTTCACTCAAAACGAAGTACAGGTCTCAGCTGAACATTGAGCATGACTTAAGAGTGGCAGTGTCAAGCCTGCAACCCCGATTTGAAAAGCTGTGCAGAGCAAAACAGGCTCATTGCAGCCACTAATGCTGGAGTACTGTAAAACTCATGTTCACTTTCCCTGTCTTGCCAAATGCATAGCTCCTCCTTTTTTTTTTGTGCAAAGATTGCAAAGTGGCACTTTTATTTTATTTATTATTGAACTTGATGCAAGTTATTTGATTTATTATTGAACTTGATGCAAGTTATAACACTTTTATTTGATTTATTATTGAACTTGATGCAAGTTATTTGATTCATTATTGAACTTGATGCAAGTTATAACACTTTTATTTGATTTATTATTGAACCTGATGCAAGTTATAACACTTTTATTTGATTTATTATTGAACTTGATGCAAGTTATAACACTTTTATTTGATTTATTATTGAACTTGATGCAAGTTATAACACTTTTATTTGATTTATTATTGAACTTGATGCAAGTTATAACACTTTTATTTGATTTATTATTGAATTTGATGCAAGTTATAACACTTAGTTATAACACTTTTATTTGATTTATTATTGAAGTTGATGCAAGTTATAACACTTTTATTTGATTTATTATTGAACTTGATGCAAGTTATAACACTTTTATTTGATTTGGGACGGCGTGGCGAAGTTGGTAGAGTGGCCGTGCCAGCAATCGGAGGGTTGCTGGTTACTGGGGTTCAATCCCCACCTTCTACCATCCTAGTCACGTCCGTTGTGTCCTTGGGCAAGACACTTCACCCTTGCTCCTGATGGCTGCTGGCTAGCGCCTTGCATGGCAGCTCCCGCCATCAGTGTGTGAATGTGTGTGTGAATGGGTGAATGTGGAAATACTGTCAAAGCGCTTTGAGTACCTTGAAGGTAGAAAAGCGCTATACAAGTATAACCCATTCATCATTTATCATTTATTATTGAACTTGATGCAAGTTATAACACTTTTATTTGATTTATTATCGAACTTGATGCAAGTTATAACACTTTTATTTGATTTATTATCGAAATTGATGCAAGTTATAACACTTTTTTTTTATGTATTATTGAACTTGATGCAAGTTATAACACTTTAATTTGATTTATTATTGAACTTGATGCAAGTTAAAACACTTTTTTTTTTTTTATTATTGAACTTCATGCAAGTTATAACACTTTTGTTTTATTTATTATTGAACTTGATGCAAGTTATTTTATTTATTATTGAACTTTTATTGGGGACGGTGTGGCGAAGTTGGTAGAGTGGCCGTGCCAGCAATCGGAGGGTTGCTGGTTACTGGGGTTCAATCCCCACCTTCTACCATCCTAGTCACGTCCGTTGTGTCCTTGGGCAAGACACTTCACCCGTGCTCCTGATGTGTGCTGGTTAGCGCCTTGCATGGCAGCTCCCGCCATCAGTGTGTGAATGTGTGTGTGAATGGGTGAATGTGGAAATACTGTCAAAAGCGCTTTGAGTACCTTGAAGGTAGAAAAGCGCTATACAAGTATAACCCATTTATCATTTATAACTTGATCCAAGTTATACCACAGCTGCACAGTTATTTTATTGATTATTGAACTTGATGTTATTTTATGTTATTGAGTTTGAATGTATACAACTTGATGTTACTTGATGTTCAATAAATTTGAAAATGTTAAGCTTGGCATTAGTGTTCTGTTGGGGCGATGGAGGCAGGTGGGGTTTGAAAACTCCCCATTGTCCAAAGTCGGGGATGACAAAAAAAGTTTGAGAACCACTGGACTAGTGCTCCTGATGTAGGCAAATGCAGCAGAGCTATGACGAGCAAGTTTGTGGCCAGTAACTCCAATTGTGTACCTGTGGAGAAGATCTCCGTTGCCACGCCGATGAAAGCGTCCGAAACCATGTTCTCCATGGAAACAGAAATGTTGAGCTGCCGAGCCACGTTCCTGTACAAACCGGGCAGTATGCACTCCAGCTCGTCACCTAGGAAACAGGGAGAACCCACAGACAAGAAAGAGGATCAAAGTTAATATGAATTAATGAAAAGTAATCATCACAATGTACATTATTCTTCCTTTAAAGATATTAATGCTTATGCTTAACGTTGCATTTGGACGCAACACAAAGTACACTGTGTGTGAGTTACAGATAGAAAAGCTGAGTCACTTTGTGATCTGTGGTTTGGTACCAACTTTTTGGTTTGGTTAACTTAATATGGTATCTTAGCAATTTTTTGGTGCAAAATATTTTTTCCAAAAACCCTTCTTTTAAAAAGGGGGCTTGTCCTATACTCAGGTTAATAAAGTACATCATACATCCCCATACAGACATTAGTTTATAAAAACATTAAGGAATAGCCGTTTAAGTCATGTCTTTTTTTCCAGCATTTTGACACAATCATTTGTATGCGTTGATGTCACAGCTTAGGATAAGAATATGCTTTGATATAAACATTGTTTGCTATTCCTTACGCATGAAGCGTCCTGACTGGTCAGTTTAATATGTATAACAGACCACTAAAGTAGTAGTATAGAGACACAGTTCTCCTATTGTAAGCAAACAGGTGTGTGTGTGTGAGTGACAGGAAGAAAACCTAATTTGGAAAGAAGTCATTTGGTCCATGTATGAAACTCAAAATAAGACGACCCATCTTTTTCCAAACGTATCCACATGCATGTGTGTGAGTGAGTGAGTGACGGGATCAAGCGCTGCGTTTCCCTTGATTGTAAAATATCTCAATCGAGAGGGGCGGCGGCGTGGTCGGGGGGGGGGGGGGGGGGGGGGCGTGGCCAAGGGCGTGGTTAAGAGGAGAGTATATTTACAGCTAGAATTCACCAAATCAAGTATTTCACATATATATATATATAATATATATATATATACAGTGTTCCGTTAGTTTCGGCGGTAACTAGTAATCTAACGCGTTATTTTTTATATTCAGTAACTCAGTTACCGTTACTACATGATGCGTTACTGCGTTATTTTACGTTACTTTTTATGTATTATTGGCTTGAAACAGAAGATCTGAGTGTGTTTTGTGGCAGCGCTACGGTGTCGTTCTTCTGAATCTCTTGTGTCACACGGAGGAGCCGCGCTGTGTGTGTCTGAGTGTGGGAAGGAGGGAGGGGAGGGAGGGGTGCGCGCAGCAGCATTCGTGAGGGAGGGGTGGAGACAGAGAGCGAGAGAGTTGTTAACGCGCATGCGTCGCCAGGCTCAGCTTTTTATCGATAGATTTATCAGATTTAATTTTTTATTATCTATAGCAGGGGTGTCAAAAGTGTGCCCTGGAGGCCATCTGCAGCCCACAGCTAATGTTTTAAAGGCCTACAGCACTTTCTAAAAATACTATTAAAATAAACAAAAACATAACAAAAGTGAAATAAAAAAGCTTAAAGGTGAAATGTAATTTAGAAAACGTTACAATGTTGACTAATAAAACAAAGCTGGGTTTTTTTTTTTTCAAACTGTCATTGCTCAAAACATAATATTGAATCAAAATCAATGTTATTATGAATTATAGTACACACACTCTGTCAATTCTCTTATATACTCTTTATTTCTAGACTTCTAGAGTGTTTGATTATCACATCACTCTAAATTAGGGATGTCCGATAATGGCTTTTTGCCGATATCCGATATTCCGATATTGTCCAACTCTTTAATTACCGATACCGATATCAACCGATATATGCAGTCGTGGAATTAACACATTATTATGCCTAATTTGGACAACCAGGTATGGTGAAGATAAGGTACTTTTTTTAAAAATTTGTAAAATAATAAATAAATTAAAAACATTTCCTTGAATAAAAAAGAAAGTACAACAATATAAAAACAGTTACATGGAAACTAGTAATGAATGAAAATTAGTCAAATTAACTGTTAAAGGTTAGTACTATTAGTGGAGCAGCAGCACGCACAATCATGTGTGCTTACGGACTGTATCCCTTGCAGACTGTATTGATATATATTGATATATAATGTAGGAACCAGAATATTAATAACAGAAAGAAACAACCATTTTGTGTGAATGAGTGTAAATGGGGGAGGGAGGTTTTTTGGGTTGGTGCACTAATTGTAAGTGTATCTTGTGCTGTTGACCTCTTGGCCAGGTCACCCTTGTGAAAGAGATCTTGATCTCAATGGATTTTCTTATCTGGTTAAATAAAGGTTCTATCTTGTGTTTTTTATGTTGATTTAATAAAAAAAATAAAATTTAAAAAAATTTAAAAAACGATACCGATAATAAAAAACCGATACCGATAATTTCCGATATTACATTTTAACGCATATATCGGCCTATAATATCGGCAAAAATAAAGTTCACAAACATAAAGAGGGATCCTAGTGGGCCAGGCCAATATTTCCTGATCTCTAAACTAAAACTGGGGAAATGTGTAGAGTGTTCTGGGCTTCAGACATGATTTTATTTCAGAATTCCTTGAGAGAAAAAACGCCTGGTTAGGCTTTGGTATGTAAAAATAAAGTTAAAGTACGTATTTCGTTTACAGCTATGTTGTTATTATGCTGTTTGTTTCTTATGTATGTTATGTTGCAGCTATTTAAAATAGTTTTGTCAATTTGTTCTGGCCTGAAATAAATTGGCCCTTTGAAACATATCTTTGTCTTTGTGTGTTGTATGTAGACCACATTGCTTAGCAGAGTTCAGTGATGCAAATGCATGTCAAGTTGATCAACAGATTGTATTATTCTCCAGTGTAATAACAGTACTGAAATGAAGGCTAAAAGGGCATTAATGGGAGCTTTAAAAAAAGAAGTAACTAAATAGTTACTTTTCACAGTAACGCATTACTTTTTGGTGTAAGTAACTGAGTTAGTAACGGAGTTACTTTTGAAATAAAGTAACTAGTAACTGTAACTAGTTACTGGTTTTCAGTAACTAACCCAACACTGTGTGTATATATATATATATATATATATATATTTATATATATATATATATATATATATATATATATATATATATATATATATATATATATATATATATATATATATATATATATATATATATATATATATATATATATATGTATAAAATACTTTACTTTCAGTGAATTCTAGCTATATATATATTTTATTTTAATTTTATTATACATATAAATAAAAGACATACTTGAATTTCAGTGTTCTGCAGGCTATCCGGTAGGTGGCAGTATTGTCCTGTTTAAGAGTGTCACAACATTGCTGTTTATGGCAGAGGAACTGCTTTACAGTAGACTAAACGTGACTGCTGTTGTTGTGTGTTGTTACCGCGCTGGGAGGACGTTAATGAAACTGCCTAACAATAAACCCACATAAGAAACCAAGAACTCTCTCTGCTTGTTGTGCACTCTACTCTCTAAAATCCGTAGATGTTATGACGTCATTGGGCAGGCAAGCTGCTGGGAAAGCGGACGTGAGAACGGCTGTCCCCACTCAGGTCCGCATTGAGCTGGAGGGGGCGTGGCCTCCAGCTCCGGCTGAATACCGGGAGTTTGTCGGGAGAAGGGAGGTTGTCGGGAGAGGCGCTGAATACCGGGATTCTCCCGCTAAAAACGGGAGGGTTGGCAAGTATGTGCATGGCAGCCCCGAAAAGTGTTGCATGTCACCACCCGGCAGCTAAGAATGAGGTTATGAGCACGCTGTGAAAGTAAACGTCAAGAACTCAGCCAACACGCCTCGTCTGCATTATTTATAATTAGACAGACAACACATATACAGTGTGATTTTGTTTTGTTTACAAGGAAAGAAAAACAAAAGTTAAAAAAGGGAGATCATGTCATATATGTTGTATATATATGTATGTGCTGCGGTTGCTTTAAGAATGTTGCGACAGCTGCCGTAAAGGAGGTGCGTTGCGAGCCTGGTTGCTATGTTTCCGGTTGGTCGTAAAAGTGTTCGTCATGTGTTTGTACCCTGCTCAAATCTTTCAGTAAAGTTATTCATTGGATTATACCTTTTGTTTTGAACTTTATTATGACTTGGAGCGCTTTTTCCGGTCCATTGTTTTTCCTGCTTTCCCTATCTGCGCCTAATGACTGAGCTACGTGACGTCATTTCTTGTGATGTCACACGGGGCATTTCCGGTTGGGACGGGATTCGTTCCCAGGGATTCGAATAAAGAACCAACTCTTTTCTTTACTATAGTGGTTTCGATAACGGGTACCGGTTCTCAAAAAGGGATTCGAGTCCGAGGACTCGGTTCTTTTCTTAACGAACAACCGGGAAAATCGGTTTCGAGTATCATCCCTAATTGTGAGGTTGTGTATTAGTGTTCCTAAAAATCAGATATACCAGCCCCCAGAAACATTTTTTTCTCTAAATTTGGCACCCCCGAGTTAAAATATTTGCCCAGGCCTGTCTTAGGTAGACTGATAGCAATGACAGACACAATTCTCCTTATCACAAGCCTGCAGAAAGATGTGATATTGCTGTTACTGATTGCTGCTTTAAGGTTACAAGCGTTCCCATAAAAAGGCATAACTTTCAGAATTGTCCTACCGAGAGATAGAAGCACAAAAGACACTTCGGCGAGGGCATCGTTCGAAGGCTGTAGGTTGAGTTCACTTTTGGACCATGCCAGCCCGTTTTGGTTGAGCCTGCAGAAGATGTAGTCCCGGCACAAGGCTTTGGACTGGGACACCAGCTCTTTCTCCGTCAAAGATCGGTCGAATACTTCCAGGACTTCTGCTGCAAACACCGTGGACTTGCGCCAAACCTCCATGACCTCCTGCCGGAGATCTGACTCAGGGAGTGTCCGGCGTCTGCAAGTGTGTGTCTCTCAGGAACAAACTCTAAAGCAACTGGGAGGATTTGAAAGGAGAGCATTAATTACATTGATAGAAGCAAGGATAATTGGTTTAAAAAATTCACTTTTTTATTGCTAGGCCACGCAAGTCACACCACATTCTTCCACACTAGACTCTTTATTTGAAGAATAATTACAGATAAAGACATCTAGGGTGACAAATCTGTGCAGAAACTTACATAAGAATAACGCTGTAGGCGTTATTATTGTGAGTCACATGGTCGAAATGGTGCTGTATGTCTTGCATTATGCAACACTAACCTCACAAAACATTACTTTTCTTGGTTGAACATTACATTTACATTCACAAATTTAAGGAAGATACAAATAAAAGAAGCAAATAAAATGCATGTCATTAGGTAAAGAGCACGCTCACCTTGCACATTCCTTGACGTGCGGTGCAGTTCTTTCTATCCACTCCAACAAGCTTTTGGTGGCGGTTTTAGCCGAGAAATGTGGAAAAATACAACTGAAAAAACACCAGAAATCGCCCTGCTAGTGCTCATTTCTAGCAGGTTCCATGTCGAGTTTCTGCCTCAAGCTCCTTCAAGACGCCAGCCGGCATTTCCTTGCCTACTTGTGCTTACCTGTTGTTCCACCTTGCAGGCAGGGTGCGCTCCATTCACTGACAGGAAACAGCCGGAGGGACGGGTTTGGTTTCGCCCATCCCATAAACAAATTCCACCCTCTACGGGCGGGCATTACAACATACAATCTCTTTGCACACATACATTCGCTTTGTACACAAAACATAATATAGTAGTCATTAAACTAGTGAAAGTCACATTGAAATCAATTTTTACGTAACTGTTCCCTGCTGGTGCGTAAAACAGAGCTCACCGTCATCCAAGTACCGTTGGATGATGTTCTTTGTTTGTCCGCTTGATGTCGCTGTTCACTCCAGTTTTTTTAGTTAAAAAAATAAAGAAAAACACAATTATGTTGCAGTCATTAATTATTTAAATATTCATTATTTCATACAACACATGCATTTTGGTCCGTGTACCTTCCGTTCGTTCTATTTAAAATTCTTACATGCAAATCCAAAAAAAAATTCGGACCATTTTTTCTATTTTAATTTCTAAAACAAAAGTTATTTAATGACGCTTTTTTAAAACGACAATAGTACTCCTGCTGAACAAAGATGTTCAGCATGTTTAGCGTTATGATAAAAACGTGCTAAAAGCAAAGGAAAAGCTAAAATACTGCTTCCGGTTTAATTTGTCATCACACAGATAACCACGCATTTTTGCATTTTGGATGAACATTTTTTTCAATTTTTGTGTTTATCTGGAAAAATAAAAATCCATAAAGGAAAAATAGCACAAAATCCAATTTCATGGCAATATTTTAATGAAAATCAACCCTTTTTTGTTTGTTTTAAATCTCCCATATATAATACAAATCGAAAAACGGCTCTAATTTTTTTTAAAATTGCGTTTCAGAATTGGAAAAAGAATGAACGGAAAGTACACGGACCCATGTTCATATTTAAATTGTACCTTCCGTATATTATATTTCCAAATCTGAAACGCAAATCAAAAAACAAAGTAAGGGGCTTTTTTTTTTTTTTTTTACTATATACGGCAGATTTGAAAACAAACAAAAAAAGGGTTCATTTTCATAAAAATATTGCCACAACATTTGATTTTGGACTTTTATTTTTCCAGATAAACAAAAAAATCCTATTCATGTTTGAACCAGAAGCAGTATTGTAGCCTTTCCTTCGCGTGTAGCATGTTTTTAGCGTAACGGTAACACCTTTGTTTAGCAGGAGTCCTATTGTCGTTTTTAAAAAGTGTCATTAAATAGTTGTCCAACTTTTGTTTCAGAAATAAAAATAGAAAAAATGGCCCAAAATATTTTTTTTTATTTGCATTGGCCAATTCGCAATCGAATGAATGGGATGTGCACAACTGCATACAATGGTGGTCCAAACATATAATTAAAGACTTTTGAAACCACATCAAAAGTCTAAAAATATGGCTTAAAAAGTGGAACAAAGTTAGCATAGCAAAAGATGAAATTGGAGCCTTAAGAACAATTATATTTGAAGTCCCCTCCCCATTACAAAAATGTTTACATTTTTTTAAATTGTAAAAAAATGTTCTTTTATATATTTTTAAAAAAAAATCTAATTTGATGCAGGTTTTTTTCATATATTTTTTTGTGAAAATAACAATTTCAACATAATCAAAACATAAAATTATACACCTTCCAATTAAATTCCGACCAAATTTTGAACTTCATACCTCTGCCCTGCAATATGAATACTATTGCTGTGCGCCACAAAATTTGACATCATAATATTGTCTGTCTATCCGTGTTGGCCCTGCGATGAGGTGGGGACTTGACAAGGATGTACCCCACCTTCCGCCCGAATGCAGCTGGGATTGGCTCCATCAACCCCCGCGGCCCAGAGAGGGACAAGCGGTAGAAAATGAATAAATGAACGAATAAATTCTATCAATAACAGAGCCAGAAGCAACTGGGTAAAATGTCATAATAAGCGCCTTGGCATTCATTCATTAACATTTTACAAGCACTTCTATATGCACAACGGGGTTCCCCAAATACAAAACACAAAACCAGTGAAGTTGGCACGTTGTGTAAATCGTACATAAAAACAGAATACGATGATTTGCAAATCCTTTTCAACTTATATTCAATTGAATAGACTGCAAAGACAAGATACTTAATGTTCGAACTGAGAAACGTAATTTGGCAAATTATCATTAACTTAGAATTAAATGGCAGCAACACATTGCAAAATTTGGCACAGGGGCATTTTTACCACTGTGTTACATGGCCTTTCCTTTTAATAACACTCAGTAAACGAGACCAATTTTTGAAGCTTTTCAGGTGGAATTATTTCCCATTCTTGCTTGATGTACAGCTTAAGTTGTTCAACAGTCCGGGGTCTCCGTTGTGGTACTTTAGGCTTCATATTGCGCCACACATTTTCAATGGGAGACAGGTCTGGACTACAGGCAGGCCAGTCTAGTACCCGCACTCTTTTACTACGAAGCCACACTGTTGTAACACGTGCAGAATGTGGCTTCGCATTGTCTTGCTGAAATAAGCAGGGGCGTCCATGAAAAAGACGTTTCTAGGATGGCAACATAAGTTGCCCCAAAATCTGTATGTACCTTTCAGCATTAATGGGGCCTTCACAGATGTGTAAGTTACTCATGCCTTGGACACCAATACACCCCCATACCATCACAGATGCTGTTTTTTTAACTTTGCGCCTATAACAGTCCAGATGTTTTTTTTCCTCTTTGGTCCGAAGGCCACGACGTCCACAGTTTCCAAAAACAATTTGAAATGTGGACTCCTCAGACCTCAGAACACTTTTCCACTTTGCATCAGTCCATCTTAGATGAGCTCAGGCCCAGCGAAGCCGGCAGCATTTCAGGGTGTTGTTGATAAATGGTTTTGGCTTTGCATAATAGAGTTTTAACTTGCACTTACAGATGTAGCGAGGAACTGTATTTACTGACAGTGGTTTTCTGAAGTGTTTCTGAGCCCATGTGGTGATATCCTTTACACACTGATGTCGATTTTTGATGCAGTACCGCCTGAGGGATCAAAGGTCACGAGCCTTGCCGTTTACATGCAGTGATTTCTCCAGATTCTCTGAACCTTTTGATGATATTACGGACCGTAGATGGTGAAATCCCTAAATTCCTTGCAATAGCTCGTTGAGAAATGTTGTCCTTAATTTGTTTGACAATTTGCTCGCACATTTGTTCACAAAGTGGTGATCCTCGCCCCATCCTTGTTTGTGAATGACTGAGCATTTCATGGAAGCTGATTTTATACACAATCATGGCACCCACCTGTTCCCAATTAGCCTGTTCACTTGTGGGATGTTCCAAATAAGCGTTTGATGAGCATTCCTCAACTTTCTCAGTCTTTTTTGCCACTTGTGCCAGCTTTTTTGAAACATGTTGCATGCATCAAATTCCAAATGAGCTAATATTTGCAAAAAATTAACAAAGTTTACCAGTTTGAACATTAAGTATATTGTCTTTGCAGTCTATCCAGTTGAATATAAGTTGAAAAGGATTTGCAAATCATTGTATTTTGTTTTTATTTACGATTTACACAACGTGCCAACTTCACTGGTTTTGGGTTTTGTATCATGGGGCCCTACGTGCTGCCTGTGATCTGCGTTTAAGGCGGGGCAGCCCTTCATAATACGCATGTTAACCTACAATGCTTGGCAAATGTATTTAACACAGTTTCACCCGAAAAATACTAACTTTCCAATTTAACATCTTTTTCCACAAAGCCTTTTATCATGTTATGTTGTAGTCCATCCATCTATTTTATTTTGCTTATCAGGGGGTCAGCAGTCTTGGTAGGGAACCTCAGACTTGCCACATTATCCAGTTCAACAGGTCCAAATCATCAGACAACCAAGTCATTCCCAGCTTATCCATCCAGCGTGTTTTAGGCCTCATCCCGTCAGGGCATGCCCGGAACACCTCACTCTCTGTCTGCAGGAGCAGTGTCTCAACTCTGAGTTTTTCGAGCATGGGCGTAATTTTTTCCCCTGCAATTTTTAATGTCCAAAAATAATGTTACGCTATTAAATGAGGACAAGTCAAACACTAGCGCCAGGCGGAAAACGGACGCTCAGGCTGAAGCTTGTTCCTTTACACCGCTCACTGTTATGATCCGCTGTCCGGATCATATTTCTGTTTACGTTTTGTAGTCACTTGTGTTTTTCCGTTAGTCTTGATCTCTTTCTAGTTCCTGTTTAAGCACTTCTGAGTTTGGTTACCATAGTTACTGATTGCTCACACCTGCCTCTGGTTAGTGTTCGTGATGCGCACCTTTTGCCCGGGCGCTAATCAGAGGGCTATTTAGTTTACGCGCTGGCCTCACTCGGCCTGGTGGTCTTGTTTGCTCCCATGCAACAAGTTACGCTCTCGTTTACGCTCATAGTCTGTATTTTGTTACTAGCATCTTTTGGCAGCTCTTTTGTTTTCCGTGCCGTGGGCACCGAGCAGCATATTTTGGTCTGCAACTAAAATAAATAATTTATTCTTACCTACAAGCCGCTTCCTGACATCCCTCTGCAATTTGAAAAGACGACCTCCAGCATCACTATGCCTCGCAAGCATAACAGAAGACCACCAGCAGACAGTCTTTTCGAAGAGGGCGTGGAGGATTCCGGCTACGAGACGTGGCTGGTTTTAAAGGCGATGGAGAGAGAGACTCTCCAGTATTCCCCTTTGGAGCGCGAAGACCTTTTGTGGGGGCCTAACGGTTCGTTGGTCCAAATCGACTCCATCTGGCCCGGGGATGTCCACTCACAGCCAGCCCGAACGCGTCAACAAAAGCGGAGGTCACCCAAGAAGACTTCGGCTCGTGGCAAAGACGCACCAATCCCACAACTTTTCCCTCCGGAGCACAGCCAGCTGCAAGCAGCCCAGGAATCCCCTCTTCACTGGTCTGGTAATTCCTTCGATCACTTTACCAAAGATTTCTCTGACTGGCCTGTCAATCACGGGAACTTCAGCTATGACGTCATTCCGTCGGCGCCCCCTGATGACACGCTCCCTGATGACGTTGCCCCGTCCACTTGTGATGACGTCATGGACAAAGACATTTTTTTAAATTCTGTTCATTCTTGCTGTCAGCCACTTCCTAATGACTTTAATTCAATGATTAAACACTATCAGGACATTTTTGTAAATTTTAGGTCTAGTCAGTCCCAGTCACCACCTGACTTTCAAGCTCTACCTCCAGTGACTTTGGTTACGCCCCCAGTAGCTATTGCTCCGCCCACATCACATATTTTTTCCCCCTGTTCTCCCACCCAGTCTCTAGTGGGGGGTGCAAATAAACAATTTGGAGGGGAGGATTCTGCCCTCCTCCTGACCTCCCTCCACCCACCCCTAAAGACTGTTCCAGACTGCACAGAACACGTCTGGTATCCGCTTCTTGAGGGGGGGGGGGGGGGGGGGGGGGGCTAGTGCTGGGAGCTGTGCTACGGAGGTAGCAGAGCTGCGCCCAGCCAAGCCGCAACCCCCTGCCCGGCCACCGCCACCAGTCCTTCGGCGTGCTAAGCCGCAACCCCCTGCCCGGCCACTGCCACCAGTCCTTCGGCGTGCTAAGCCACAACCCCCTGCCCGGCCACCGCCACCAGTCCTTCGGCGTGCTATGCCGCAACCTCCTGCCAGGCCACCTCCGCCAAAGTCACGACCAACACCTCCAAGTCTGGTTTCCACACCAGTACCTCCAAGTCTGGTTTCCACACCAGTACCTCCAAGTCTGGTTTCCACACCAGCACCTGCTCCAAGTCTGGTTTCCACACCAGCACCTGCTCCAAGTCTGGTTTCCACACCAGCACCTGTCCCCAATCTGGTTTCCACACCAGCACCTGCTCCAAGTCTGGTTCACGCACCAGCACCTGCTGCAACGACAGCGACTCCTGCTACAACGACAGCGACTCCTGATGCAACGACAGCGACTCCTGCTGCAACGACAGCGACAGCGACTCCTGCTGCAACGACAGCGACAGCGACTCCTGCTGCAACCACAGCGACAGCGACTCCTGCTGCAACCACAGCGACTCCTGCTGCAACGACAGCGACAGCGACTCCTGCTGCAACGACAACGACAGCGACAGCGACGACAGCGACGTCGACTCCTCCTGCTTCCACGGCGACGTCGACTCCTCCTGCTTCCACGGCGACGTCGACTCCTCCTGCTTCCACGGCGACGTTGACTCCTCCTGCTGCCACGGCGACGTCGACTCCTCCTGCTGCCACAGCGACGTCGACTCCTCCTGCTGCCACGGCGACGTCGACTCCTCCTGCTTCCACGGCGACGTCGACTCCTCCTGCTGCCACGGCGACGGCGACCCCTCCTGCTTCCACGGCGACGCCTCCTGCTTCCACGGCGACGCCTCCTGCTTCCACGGCGACGCCTCCTGCTCCCACGGCGATGCCTCCGGCTTCCACGGCGACGACGCCTCCCACAGCTTCCACGCCTGCTTCGCCGACGACGTACCGACATCCTCGTGCCCGGCGGGCCGCACCTCGGCGCCACCCACCTCCTCGTGTCCGGCGAGCCACACCACAGCGCCGGCCACCTCCTCGTCTATGGACTTTTTATGGACGCCTTTGGCGCCAACAGCAGCGACACCCAAGACTTTGTTGCAGGACTCAGAGGCTGCTGAACTTCTGGCGCCAATCACGCCCACCTTCTTGGCGGCCACAAATGTGGCCTTTCCGTGGTCGCCCGCCTCACCTGCGGCAGCGGCGTTCCATTTTCCGCCGCCACCTGACTCGTCCCCGTTGGATTCGGGGACACGTGGCCTGGCGACCCTCCGCCAAGACCACCCTCCCTTGACTTGTGAACTGCCTTGTAGTTGGGGAGGGGGGGGGGGGTTTAGTTTTTCCAGGGGACATCTGGGATCTGTCCCTTAAGGGGGGGGGGGGGGGGGGGGGTACTGTTATGATCCGCTGCCCGGATCATATTTCTGTTTACGTTTTCTAGTCACTTGTGTTTTCTGTTAGTCTTGATCTCTTTCTAGTTCCTGTTTAAGCACTTCTGAGTTTGGTTACCATAGTTACTGATTGCTCACACCTGCCTCTGGTTAGTGTTCGGGACGCGCACCTGTTGCCCGGGCGCTAATCAGAGGGCTATTTAGTTCACGCGCTGGCCTCACTCGGCCTGGTGGTCTTGTTACGCTCTCGTTTACGCTCATAGTCTGTATTTTGTTACTAGCATCTTTTGGCTACTCTTTTGTTTTCCGTGCCGTGGGCACCGAGCAGCATATTTTGGTCTGCAACTAAAATAAATAATTTATTCTTACCTGCAAGCCGCTTCCTCACATCCCTCTGCAATTTGAAAAGACGACCTCCGGCATCACTATGCCTCGCAAGCGTAACACTCACAAGCTCATTGATAGGCTTTCTGACGTCTGGACTCCTGGACCCCACGATGCACTACTCTCCGGCACTCTAGAATCGACCACCCCATGGAGGCTAACGAGTGTGATCCCCCTGTGGTTGGAAACGGTCATCTTTCTTGAAAAGAGGAACCGTTCCAGACTTCCACGCAGTGTTGAAGAGACATGTCAACCAAGACTGTCCCACTGATGTTATAACATGTTGTAGTATTTAACATATTGGCACCTCAAATTAAGAGTGTTTTGAGATAAGATCTGACCCTTCCCTAATTGTCATGCTTTGAGCAAAATAAGATAATTGACATTACGAATGTCACAGTGAACTCCACAAGATCCGCCCAAAACATCCGGACTTACTTGCCAGCATTACCTTTTAGCTCGATACCGACATAACTGTGTTTTTCCAACCATGGGAAATGAGTAGGTGAGTGTTAATGGCAGTGCTGAGCAGAAGAAGTGGATGATACACATGGAATAAAAGCATTTCTTTTAAAAAAAGAATGCCAGAGGGCCGTGTGTGCTTTATCAGTATCATGCAGTATCATGCTTCAAACCCCACTTTGAAAAACTGTACACTACAAAATGTGCTCATTGTAGCCATTAATCCTGATTTACTCATTTTCATTTAAAAAAAAAAAAGAACTGTTGATCTATATTTCTTTCTTTTTTGTGTGTTCTTTATTGTTAATAAGGATGAAAAGTGGTTCATAGGTGTTCTTATAACAATTTTATAGACAAATGATACTATTTATAGTTGCGGCAAAGAGTAGGGTGGGGTTGGGGGGGGGCACGAAATGTTTTCTTCCTCCGTAGGGGGGTCGTAACATAAAATAATTGAGAAGCACTGAATTCCCTGCTTGGCACTCAGCATCAAGGGTTGGAATTGTGGGTTAAATCACCAAAAAATAGAGATTGTCCGATAATGACTTTTTTGCTGATATTCCGATATTGTCCAACTCTTAATTACCGATTCTGATATCAACCAATACCGATATATACAGTCGTGGAATTAACACATTATTATGCCTAATTTTGTTGTGATGCCCCGCTGGATGCATTAAACAATGTAACAAGGTTTTCCAAAATAAATCAACTCAAGTTATGGAAAAAAATGCCAATATGGCACTGCCATATTTATCATTGAAGTCACAAAGTGCATTATTTTTTTTAACATGCCTCAAAACAGCAGCTTGGAATATGGGACATGCTCTACCTGAGAGAGTATGAGGAGGTTGAGGTGGGGGGCGGGGGGTAGCGGGGGGTGTATATTGTAGCGAGTTAGTGCTGCAAGGGGTTCTGGGTATTTGTTCTGTTGTGTTACGGTGCGGATGTTCTCCCGAAATGTGTTTGTCATTCTTGTTTGGTGTGGGTTCACAGTGTGGCGCATATTTTTAACAGTGTTAAAGTTGTTTATACGTCCACCCTCAGTGTGACCTGTATGGCTGTTGACCAAGTATGCCTTGCATTCACTTGTGTGTGTGAAAAGCCGTAGATATTATGTGATTGGACCGGCATGCAAAGGCAGTGCCGTTAAGGTTTATTGGCGCTCTGTACTTCTCCCTACGTCCGTGTACACAGCAGCGTTTTAAAAAGTCATACATTTTACTTTTTGAAACCGATACCAATAATTTTGAAACCAATACCGATAATTTCCGATATTAAATTTTAAAGCATTTATCGGCCGATAATATCGGCAGTCCGATATTATCGGACATCCCTACAAAAAATTATTCCCGGGCGCGGCCACCGCTGCTGCTCACTGCTCCCCTCACCTCCCAGGGAGTGATCGGGGGTGATGGGTCAAATGCTGAGAATAATTTCGTCACATCTAGTGTGACAATCATTGGGACAGTACTCGTCTGCACCATACTGAAGGAGAATGAGTCAATAGCGCCATCCGAGAATGGTAAAATAATATTTAAACGGCGGACATGTATTTATGAAAATATGGAAAAGCTGCTGATGGTGTATTTGACAGAGAAGCAGCTGGATAGAGATACCGCATAAGTCCACTGACTCTACAAGGTAAATGTTGTACATTATTATTATATCACTTCATAAATTACTGTAGTCGTTTGTACTACAATCAGTTGTATTGTTTGTTTACAATATTTCTTATCTATAAGTTTTTTAGTTTTTTAAAAGCATGTTACATGTTAAAATTGTGCTGTTTGGGGGAGGCAGTTCTAGCACCAGTTAAAATGGTTTCAATTCATTTCAAAGGGAGACATTGATTTGAGAGACAAGTGTTTTGAGTTAAGAGCTCTGTCACAGAACCAATTAAGCTTGAAAGCTAAGATACTACTGTATTACATTTTTAGAATATGCCTTAGACCACAGGTGTCAAACCCAGGGCCCGGGGACCAGATGTGGCCTGCCGTTTCATTTTTTTTGGCCCTCGAAATCCTGGAATTAATATGTATGAATAAAGTACTGTAACTTGTCTTACTAAATGTATTATTTATTTCTATTTTGGCAGAAAAAAAATACATGTACTCCATGCGATCGCAAATTTTGTTAAGTTAAATATTATTTAATTATGCAAAAATATATTATCAAACATTCAAACCATTTTTAAATACAAATAAATACTAATAATAATTATTTCAAAGCAAGTTATCCATCAAATTGTGCAATGTAAAAGTAACAATAGATTTCATGGTAAAATTGTGAAATTGACTGTGTTTTTACAGCATTTTTTTCTAAATGAAAAAAGCAGTACTTTTTTCAATTTAATAAACTGCGGTGTCGTTTTGGCATTTACAGTAATACACAGAAAAATCTACAGTTGTTGATTTGCGGTATAAAAATTTTTTAAAAAACCTGGCAGCTGAGGTGCCAAACTTTTACTGTAATAATGCAGTTTTTTTATTTACAGTAAAAAAACAAATATAAATTTTAAAGTAAAATTCTGGCAACTGAGTTGCCTTTTTTTTTTTTTTTTTTTTTTTTTTTACAATAAAAACAGCAGTACTGTTTTTCCATTTACAGTAAAATATACAACATTTTAAGGTGAAATTATTGCAACTTACCATATATTTTTTTTAATTTTGATTTTTTTTTTAAATCTAATAAAATGCATAAAACAATTGTGTGATAACAGTGTTCTCTGTTAAAATCAGCCATCTGGGGCCAAACAGAACTGTGAAGTGGCCCCCAATGAAAATGACTTTGACACCTCTGCCTTAGACCAATGAAAAACAAGATGTGGGCCAGGATCGGACACTGATGTTTTGACTTTTATCAATACTCAATGTACTTGTGCAATGTACTCTGTTCATACCGTAATTAAAACATCGACAACATGAATTGTAATCCAAAGAGGTTCATTAGGTCTTCAAAAAATTATGCAATTTTACGTGACAACATGAGGAAGGCAACAGTTGTGGTCGAAAACCGTCAGGTACGGAAATAATCACACAGGTCTGGCTGTAAGAATAACAAAATTGAACATACATTGTAAATAGAAAGAAAAAAAACATCCAACTCTTAAAAACAACACTCATGTTGCAGAAAATCTCCTTCCATGTGATTATAAAGCGTAAAAGAAAGTTGCACTCTATGAAGTCTCCATATCGTCATAGCAACCCAGGTCAACTTGCATGAGTCAATAGTTGCAATGTCTATGATTAACTACATTGAAACATAGCAATGTCACATATTGTTGTGGCACACACTATGACACACTTTGTTAAAAATCTTCCCAAACATACATGGAATCTTGTTTTTTCTCTCCGTCCAAACAAAGAGCGCATGATGGAGATTCCAACAATGTCAGTGTGTCACACTGAGCGGAATTTATTCAACCAGTTGGCCATGTGACGCGCGTGAAGTAATCCTGAGTGATGCACGTGTGTCCATTCATGAATCTTACAAACCACTTGACATCGCCATAATTGGCTAATTGACAACGAATGTTAATCCTGGGGGTTTAATTTGTTATCTGCTTAGTCCGTTGTGCACTCGGGATGGCATGCATTGTGGTGTCACTGTTTTGGAGCATCTTATTTTCTACTGAATAAGCAAAAAAAACCAAGAGTTGATATGCTTGCTGTGTCACAAGACCAGGGGGAAACAGATAGCTTGATTTAGTGCAAACCAATATGGCCGCTGGAAAACAGCTGACTATGTAGTTTTTCCTGTTAGAGTGACAATAGTGTTAGCGCTGCCCCAGGTAACAAGTGAACGTTATGTGAACGTTAGGACAACGTAGTGGCATTGTTCTGGGAACGTTAGTTTATAACGTTCAAAGAACGTGAGGTTGTGGCGTTCTAGCTTGGTTAGCAGAACGTTAGTCAAGAACGTTTGGCTAGAACGTTCAGGGAACTGTTTAGGAACATGCTATTTACATCTGTTTTTATGCTATATTGTCAGGAATAACACTCAAACAGAAATTTCAACATAATTAATTCTTTATTAGTGATAGTGATTTCAACAGAAATAATTCTTTATTAGTGATAACTATAATACAAATGGAATGGAATGCAGTGGGCTTGGTCATGCGCGTCAGGGTATCCTGGCCCTTCTTGGTTCTCTTCCTGGAAGTAAATCCATCCATATTCTTCCGCTTATCCGAGGTCGGGTCGCGGGGGCAGCAGCCCAAGCAGGGAAACCCAAATCCTGGAAGTAAATAATTATCACAAATACAACAAAGACAGCACTGGAATGTAGATTAATTGAATTGAATTAAAACATTGGCATAATTATTTTATCATTTACCTCTCATCTCACTCTGTTCTTTTGCTTGTTTCTTTTTCCTTTTTTGTCCTCCCTCTTAATTCCTCCTCTTCTCCTGCAAGTAGTTATAATTGCAAATTTAAAAGACATGCAGTGGAACTTCAATAAAATGGAATTCAAAATTGGGATATCTTATCTTCTCCGTACCTCAAATTTTGAACCTCCCTTTCGAAAAGTGGCCAGTTTCAGGACCTCTCCAAGCTCACAATCCACTTCAGCTGTGGTCGTCTGCTTGTAAACACCCCTGCATGCCTCTGCAATCACCAGCACAATTTAGAATTCCCTTTAGAATAAATACTGTAATAATAACAGCTAGATCGACCTTGTGAGCATACATGCAACATATGCTCAAAGATGCAAACCTATTATTAACACTTACTATTTATTATTCTGTAAAGGGGCAAGTCCTCAAACGCCACTTTTCCTGACTTTCCACGGAGGCCAAGCTGCTCCAGGACTTTGTTTGTGGCAATTTTCCTCAGCATTGTCCTCACCGTGTCTGCCAAATTCTGCCCACCAAGAGCAGTAAGAGCTTTCACCTATACAAATAAATAAACAACAATATTGTACTTGATTATAAATTGTTTTTTGATAACTGAGCAAGATATTTTTGCAGTGGGGAATTAAAACTAATTCCCAGCTGCTTTCTGAGCAGAAGATCAGTGTCGAGCCGTTCACAGAAGGCCTTCAGCTGCTCAAGAGTCTCGAAAGGCTTATCAATGAGATCTTGAACATCCACAGATTCTGGCCCCACAGACTGTGCTGCCAGCCCTCTCAGCATGCGCATAATTTCTCCCTGGTTCTCAAGTATATTTTGAACTTTCATGTTCAATTGGAAAACTGCAAAGACAACAAAAGTCAAAGAGGTAATTCGTATTACTGCCCGTTGTAACAGCCTGTTTAACACCACCTATCAACTAACGTTCACTGTCAAGGGCATTCCTGCTGCTTCTTGGAGCGGTCTGGTACTGACTCGTACTGGCTGGAGTGGTCTGGTACTTGCTTGAGCTGGATGCATTATTCCTGTCTGGACTGAGCCTGGAAGTGCTGCTTCTCGCTGGGCTGTGAGGTCGGCCTGGATGCCTTGGAGTGGTCTGGTATTGGCTGGTACTGGCTGAAGTGGTCTGGTACTCGCTGGAGATTGGAAAGTTAAATGGTGGGAGCTCTGGCAGTGGGGGTGCCTGGACGAGGATCTGTGGTTTCTCTTTTCTGCACTTCTTTTTTGGCCGAATTTCCTCTTCGTCTAAACCAACGAAGACAATAAAATTTATGCACCACTAAGTAGTGTTTGAGTATTGTAAGTAAACAGTCTTTGAAAAGTGACTATACCGTCAGCATCAAACACATCTTCCTCATCGTTTCTATAACGTTCAGGGGTGATGTGGCTCCGTTTGGTTGACACTTCTTCTGGGCTCGAAAACATTTCAGCTTGTTTTTCGTATTGAAGGGCCTTGTCAAAGTCTTCTGCAAAATTTCAAAGTATGCTGATGACTCAAGATGAATCTAACTTATGTTGTTTAAAACATACATGATATGACTTTGACAATATTCCCTTACCAGTCAATGTTTTCCTGAAAACTCGAATTGGCAGCCTATCCCAGACTTCTTTGTCAGGAATCTCAGCTTTCCGGATTCTGGAGTGGGTAGGATTTGGCCTTGGCCAATAGCAGAAGCTATTCTGAAGATAAAATAATCCAGTCATGATGAATGACATAATTAATAATAAGCTACAATATTATGCCTATGCACAGTACTTTTCAGAAAAAGTAATAACCTTTCCATGATCTTCTGTCCATATAGTTGGGACAACAGCGACTGAACGTTCACCAAGGAACTCAACGACCACAAAAGAAGGAGCCATCTGGAAAACTTTCTTGAGTAGCTTCAAAAGGCTGTCCAATGCATTATGTTTGACATGATATTCGGTTGCTAACAAACTCAAATGATCTTCAAAGCAGTCACTATCACTCTCATTTTCTGAATCAGATGACAAGGTGACATGATGGTCAATTAGTCTCCAATCAGCATCATTTTCATCAGGCTCATCACTATCAGGGCCACTGTAGGTGGCATTGTCAGCACCCGCGGCAGTGCAGGAAGCAGTCTCCGCAGCATCCATGTACTGAAGGGTTGTCACTGTTTCTGGAGTTGATAAGATTGTCGTGTCATTCTCTTGCTCGCTATCATCACTCTCTAATTCTAAAGTTGACTGTCGGCATTGCTTCTTCAAATGCCTAGTTGTGGCAGCCCATCTACGCTTATAAGCCCTCTGTTGAAACTTCTTCATTGTGTTTATTCTATAAAAAAAAAACCAAGGAAAATGGGTTGCCCTATTATCGCCCACACAGAACTATAACGTTCACGGAACGTTCAGGCAGCATTCAAACCATGACACTGACGGG
The DNA here is from genome assembly GCF_033978785.1 of Entelurus aequoreus. Taxonomy (NCBI): domain Eukaryota; kingdom Metazoa; phylum Chordata; class Actinopteri; order Syngnathiformes; family Syngnathidae; genus Entelurus; species Entelurus aequoreus. The sequence continues at coordinate 30,024,217 of NC_084746.1, forward strand.
ACAAATTATTGTTTAACTAGGCTACAGATAAATCCACCCTTCTTCAGAAGTCATTCGTTGGTCTTTGGTCAGTTTGGAAACTTTATAACAGCCAACCTGCACGAGAAATGTATGCATTTGACACAACGCTAAAACCGTAAAATGGTCTGAAATTAATCATGTAGGTTGGAAATCGTTATACAAAAACGTGCTTCGTATTTCACTCTTTCAATCTACTTATATGTGATAAATGGATGGCGCACCAAATTGCTTTAAAATCGGGATTCTGGAAATAGTTAGCCTTCGTCCTTCTTTGTCTCACGGAGCAGCTTCAATTGTGAATGCGTGCAGTCTTCTTCTTCTTCTCCTTCTTCTTCTTCTTCTTTTGATTTTTATGGCGGTTGGCAAGCAACCTTGTGTGTGCATTACCGCCACCTACTGTGCGTGCAGCCTTGACTCAGCCGGCGTCAGATTGTTCACAAAACACAACACTTTCGCAGAAAGTTAGGGAAACGTTACAACATACTGTATAAAAAGTAAATTCGCGAAAAAAACACTTATAAAATCCTAACAGTTGCTGTTTCCATTGCAGGCAAATTATATTTGGTATATAGATGAGAACGTTCTAAGAATGTTCTAAGAACGTTCTTAGAACATATCCAAAACTATAGTTTTTGGATATGTTCTAAGAACGTTCTTAGAACGTTCATAACGTTAGGTGTTACCTGGGCGTTAGTGGCATTGTTCTAGAAAGATCTATCTATCTATATTTATAATTATGTATATATGTTTGTAAATAAATGTGTGTTTTTAATTTCTAGATCTTTTTTTTGTTCAAAATAATAAATTTAAAAAAAGTTTTTTATATATATACAGTACTATGTGTGGTGTAGTGAAAATATTTTAATATTTCAAAATAAAATATAATATAATATTTATTATTTTAAAATAAAGAAAATATTTTAAAATGTTAATACATTTTAACAAAATAATAATACCAATTCTATTGGTCATAAAATACATTTTGATTGTGTTTTTTCAACTACAAAAACACAATAAAAAAACAGAAAATTTAGTTTGGAAAACACTGTGTTTAAAAAATGTTTAATATGTTAATTATCTGAGTCTTTTGATGAAATTATAACTTTTATTGTCTGTTACAAAACACAAATTCATCTTCGACCTTCTAAGAAAACTTACAATAAAAGATGCCAAATAAAATTACTACATAAGACATTGACAGAGAACTAAGGGATGCAAAAGAACCAGTTTTATCTGTTAAATTGCCAGATAGTGATCTTGTACAACTATCTCATAGGGAATAGTGAAGAAAAAGAAAAAAAGAAAAAACAAGGACAAAACATGTTTCACTCAAACTGTAAATCAATGTCAAAAAAAGGATTGTATTACATTTAAATGCATTTGAATCTAATACAATCCTTTTACAAACCATATTTCACTCAAACTGTAAATCAATGTCAAAAAATGATTTTTATTAAATTTAAATGCATTTGAATTTAATAAAATCATTTTTTTGACGTTGATTTACAGTTTGAGTGAAATATGGTTTGTCCTTTTCCCCCCTTTTTTCTTGGTTAAATGTTTTTCTATTGCCAGTAGAATATGTGTTTTGTTTTTTTATATTAAGTTTAAAAATAAAATAAAAACTGTAAAAACAGCATGCAGTACATGTGTTTTTGCAAAAGATGTATATATTTGTTTGAATTGACATACAAAAGCCATAAGACAGTACCAGAGCAAGCACCGTATGTAAAAACCTAAATAGATAGAAAATAAACTATCCTCAATCATCTTAAATCAGTTAACATGTGTCGGTCACAATTTGTTGGCCAGACAATGCATGAACATTTAATAGTTTAATTGGCTTTTAATTGTTATCATCACATGTGAAGCCTTTTTTCTGGCAGAGAATTGTTCCTTTATCGTCAGCCTTCTCCAAAGGTCAATGCTGTGAAACTGAGTGGTTACGTATGCAAATGAGTTGAGTTTCAACACAATTTGAAGTATTTGGGGGTACCAATAGGAGAGGAAGTGCAGCAGGGGTTGAAAGCTCATTCATGCTATGCGAGTACGACTGCACACATAAGTCATCAAAAAAAAGCATTACTTTGATTGATTATTTTCATGAAATTATGTGCATTTGGCCCTCCATCAAACAATAACAGATAACCGTGGCATGCCTCCTGTACGGATTCCTTTCATGCTTCTAGGTCCATTTTTTATTTTTTTTGAGGCCTCACCCCCCTCGGGAAACAGGTTCGACCAGAGGCGCGGGGAACTCGTCACCGGCCTGTATAGGAACCTGCAAGGAGCTCCCATGTTGCATTGCTGCTGGAAGGGATGGGCCACATGTGACACTCGGTCACCTTTGGTTCATATCTGGCTGCAGGGAGCAACATGGAGCTTTCATGGCTGACAAAGCTTTTGGAAAAAGACACAAAATATATCCATTGCATGTGCTCACTTTATTGCTACACAATGTATGTTCTTTGCTCTCCCACTTAGAAAATGGTCACATGTTAAAGGCAGGACGTGAACAAATGATCAGTACCTGCTGAGACATGGAGAAGGGTTCAAATTAAAAAAGCTATGCTTCTTCCTTAAGAATTTCTAAAAAAAAAAAAGCATTTTGTGTGTTTCCAGGCATTATTTCTTTTTTTTCAAATGCAGAACAGTAAAAAAAAGAATATTTGGTTTCCAAGACAAAAAGTGTACTTTTTTTGGAAAAGCTAATACTTACACTCAAACTTTTTAAAATGTATTTTCTCAAATAAAATAAAAATATTTTTATTTTTCAGTAAAGTCAAATTGTACTGAACTATTTGTTTTGTGTGTTTTGACATAAGTGTTTCACACAATGTTTTTTGTTGGAAAAATGTTACAGCAATGCGCTTTTTAAAAAAGGATTGTATGAGTCCAAAACTAATTGTAAAATGTGAAAACACATCATGAAATTCTTTAGTTAAGTCAATTTAAAAAAAAAAAAAAAAATTGAAACTTTATTTCCTTGATAAAAAGACGTATATTTGTGTTTTATTTATTTTTAGTAAAACTGTTTTCTTTTATAGGAAAACATATATATATATATATGAACAGTAATATATACAGTACAGGCCAACAGTTTGGAGACACCTTCTCATTTAATGGGTTTTCTTTATTTTCATGACTATTTACATTGTAGATTGTCACTGAAGGCATCAAAATTATGAATGAACACATTCTCTCGATGAGTTTCAAACCTGAAATGGTTTTCCAACAGTCTTGAAGGAGTTAGCTCATCGAGAGAATGCCAAGAGTGTGCAAAGCACTAATCTGAGCAAAGGGTGGCTATGTTGAAGAAACTAGAATATAAAACATGTTTTGAGTTATTTCACCTTTTTTTAAGTACATACGTCCACATGTGTTCATTCATAGTTTTGATGCCTTCAGTGAAAATCTGCAATGTAAATAGTCATTAAAATAAAGAAAACGCATTGAATGAGAAGGTGTGTCCAAACTTTTGGCCTGTACTGTTTATACATAATTTGTTGCAATTTGTTTGTTTAAAATTTGTTTTCAATGTAAAGAAAATACGTTAAAAAAAATTGACAAAGTCAAATTGTACTATTTTTTTACATTTTTGTTTCAGTAAAAAAGTTTTTTCCCCATTCATAAAATGAGAAAATATTATGTATATATATAAATGGGTTATACTTGTATAGCGCTTTTCTACCTTTAAGGTACTCAAAGCGCTTTGACAGTATTTCCACATTCACCCATTCACACACACTGATGGCGGGAGCTGCCATGCAAGGCGCTAACCAGCACCCATCAGGAGCAAGGGTGAAGTGTCTTGCCCAAGGACACAACTAGGATGGTAGAAGGTGGGGATTGAACCCCAGTAGCCAGCAACCCTCTGATCGCTGGCACGGCCACTCTACCAACTTCGCCACGCCGTATATATATATATATATATATATATATATATATATATATATATATATATATATATATATATATATATATATATATATATATATGTATATATATATATAAAATTTTATTATATATATATTTTTTTTTTTTTTTTTTTTTTTTGCAATTTGTTTTTCAAAATATTTTTTCAATTTAAAGAAAATATGTTCGAAATGTTACTTTTTTTTACATTTTTGTTTCAGTAAAAAAGTTGTTTCTCTATTCATAAAAGAAGAACATATTTTTTTCTTTTATGTAAAAAAAATCCCTAATTGAAAAAAATATTTCTGTTCATCAAATATTTAAAAATTAAAATGTCTTAAATGTTAAATTGTCGTAAATTCTGTTATATCTTCTTCTTGTTTTTTGTTTTTTTTTCAATTAAAACAAAAAATATTTGTAATTTTTAATAAAGTCTAATTTGACTTCCCTTTACTTTTCAATGACATTTTTAACTTCAACTTTCAAATAAAATTCCAGTATTCAAACACCACTGCAGGAAAGAGTGAAAAACTGTTTTTCTCGAGGGGAATCTTGTATTTTTTAACAAGTAGAGTCAGGGGTCCCCAAACTTTTTGACTCGGGGGCCGCATTGGGTTAAAAAAATTTGGCCGGGGGCTATATATATATATATATATATATATATATATATATATATATATATATATATATATATATATATATATATATATATATATATATATATATATATATATATATATATATATATATATATATAGTCTTTATAATCCGTTTTGTCATTTGTCATTTAACATCAATTAACATTGATGTTCATCAACATCAAAATTTACTTGGGACTTCCTGTGGGCCGGATTTTGGATGCTGGGGTCCCGCGGGCCGTAGTTTGGGGACCCCTGAAGTAGACTCTTCCAAACTTTATAATTCCACACCTTTTTCTCGTGTATTTGTGTCTGTCTCTTTAAATCTCTCATTGATGAATCTGTCCAATCACAGACCAGCAGAGCGAGGCCAGGTGGGCGGAGCCTGCCAGTGAAACAGGGTGTGGTCCTGAAACTTGCCTGCTGTCTAGTAACACTTTAAATGGACTCGGGTGATTGTGCTCCCAAAGTCATCCCAGCCTCGCTTCTCTGACCTTCTTCCACACACGTTAGCGAGCGCCTAACACACCTTTTGAGCTCTTCTTGGATATTTGTTCCCGCTGGAAACTGAGCTCCAGGTGAGAAGCTGAGTTGGCTTCCACCCTACCGACCTCCTCCGTGCTGTGGCTGACCCATAGGCTCCCTCCTAGGGGTTGATTGCCTGCCGGCCCGCCCTGGCTCTTTTAGCTTCTTCCCCGCTAACAGGAGCTGAGGACTCAGCAGGTAAAACCCTAAACCTTTTTGTGTCCTTAAGCGGTAGAAAATGGATGGATGTATTCTTCACTATAAGTCTTTTAAAGTTTTTCTCATAAGCCTCTAAGTTGTTGGCCTCACCTGTCTGACTCGCTCAGTTACTATCTAATTTTATTGTACATGACGACACAAAGAACCATTCATATCTAATCTTGATCAAAAATCACCTTTTTATGGATTTACCTGCCTCCCAGCAGCTGCCTCCTGTTTGTTCAATGCTGTCTAAACATTGTGTTGAAATATTTGAACAGGCGGGTGTTTTCAGAAAAGAGCTGAGCATTCACCATGCTGTGGGAAGCCTGGTCGAATATTTTAGACTTCCACAACGATCTACTGTCAAAATGCGGTGAGTTTTCATTGATGTAAATGGAAATAATGACGCCAGCCCGCCTTTTGTAAGCGCGGCGACCGCTTGCCCAACAGGCAAGGTTAGTCATTGTATTGTTATGTGAGGATGCATATAAAGAAAATGCAGACTGAACGCACACACTTTGCCTGGAGACTGCAGTGTTTGTTGTACTCAGTAGTCTCCACTTGGCTGCAGCAGCCCTCAGTCTCCTCACAGTTAAAACTCCTGTTTGTCTTTTTTATTTTTTTTTCAGTTCCATGCAGTGTTGATACATTGTTTGAATACTGGACATTTACTAGAGGCTTTTTTATTGGAAAACAAAATATGAAAACACACACCAACAATTTCAGTTGAAATTATAAGTAAAATAAATTCATGAATACATTTTACAGTATGCTGTAAAAAAAAAACAAAAAAAAACAGACTGAGATCATGGTAAATAAAGGTAGCTCAGTCGTCAAAATTTAACTGTAAGAATAAAAGTGTAAAAAAATGGCATGTCAGCCACTAGAATTATACTTTGAAAAAAAAACTACTATTTTTATTTGATAAGAAAACATCCATCAATTGTATAGTAAAATTTCTGCATTTTTTTTTTTACCTAGATGTTTTTTTTATAGTCTACTCTAAACAAAATAATATTTTACTTATAATTTTAAAAGTACATTTTTTTATTTTAATTTCAAAAGGATCTACTTTTTTTCCTGCAGCTGTTACATATACTTTAATATTGTACATGGTAATTGGGATTTGTTATATTTTGTACATATTATATAGAAATATAATAATATAATATATCAGTATATATTATATACTGTATATATAATATGTAAATATTACATATGTTATATTTTATGTTGCTACTATGGTACATTTTTAGTCTACTTTATACCTGCATTACCCTTTCCATCTTTTGAAACTGAGCTACTGTGGACCAATAAAGTTTGTCTAAGTCTAAAAAAACATCTCTAATACTAGCCACAAAAATGAAGGTGTTTTTTTTGTTTTGTTTTTAACTTTTTTTTATCAGGGGGAAAAATAAAACCATAAATATTTGCTTTAATGAAATCCAACATCTGTACAGGAAAAATTAGTATCATATTTTGGGAAAAAAGAAACAAACAAAAATATTGAACGTGATTTTAGTTTTTATCATACTAAAGAGTATATTTTCCAACAAGAAAGAAAAAGAATGAAATAAGAAATGGCATATGCTTTTCTGGAAAAAATCAAATAAAAAATGCATGAAACAAACAATATTTTTCCTTTTTGGGGAGGTAAAATATTTGACTATTTTTGGAAAATTAAAAATACTGTACTTTACTTTAAAGTTTAAATATATTTAAATAAAAAAGATTAACACTTTGTTATTGACCGTAAATAACCTTTTTAATTTGAGAAAAAATCTAAAACCACAGAATATTCCTAAACAAACACACACGTTGAATATATGTTTTTCATTTTAATCAAACAAAGGTATCGTTTTAACAGGAAGGAGAAGAACAAAATAAAAAAGTATTTGATTTTCTGGGGGGGAAAAGGTAACACAATTATTTCACCAGATATATGTTTTAATTGGGTAAAAAAGTTGTAAAACCATAAGTATTTTCTTTTTCCAGAAAAGCAAAACATTTGTACTGGAAACAAAAAGTACCCTTTTTGGAAAACAAGTCTTTAAACAAAGAAACCGGAAATTATTTTAATTTTCAACGAACATTTATTTACAACAGGAAAAATTATGAAATAAAAATAATAAAATGTCCCTTTTTTTCTTTTTTGGAAGACTGGGGGCTATTTAACAAACACATCTTTGAATTAAAAAAAAAGATCTAAATATTTTTTACATGGAAAAACAAAATATGGTCGTAACCTTTTAATTTGGAAGAAACAAAGTCTAAAACATAATATCTCTAAAACAAACCAAAAATTAAAAACATATTCAAATCAAATTTTGGGGGGAAATTGGACATGATTTTCATTTAAAAAAATATTTTTAATGACATAACTTCAAACATTAAAATATATTTAATACAAAAGGGAAAAAAGCATTTAACTGGGAACACGATAACTTTTTAATAAAAATATATAAAAAATGTGAAATAAAAAAATGTTTGCGAAAATAATTGGAATACTTTTGTATATGTGCCATTACTAAACTCTATGTTCTAATTCAATCTTAAACCATCAAAATACCTGCAGTGCCATTGTTTAGATTCAGTTGTTTGTGTCCAGCATTGATTTAACTTCTAAGCGCGCCAGAATGAAACTTTCCTGTAGTAAATGCTCAAATGTGTCCTTTCCAGACCCGAGGGTCAAAGACTACCCGTTGGTAAGTTGTCCCGTCACGATGACCTCCATCTTGGTGTCCTATGTCATCTTGGCCGTTTACGTGGGACCTCGCCTGATGGCCAACCGCAAACCTTTCAACCTAAAAACGGCCATGATCGTCTACAATTTCAGCATGGTCCTACTCAACTCCTTTATCGTCTATGAGGTACTTGCATGAGTAAATAATGTCCCGCCACTGCGCCATAAATCTTTTTCATTGCGTAACGCTCCAATCTGTCCCCATTGGTACGCACAGTTCATGATGTCCGGATGGGCCACCACCTTTACATGGAAATGTGACCTCATTGACCCTTCCAGCAGTCCGCAGGCACTTCGGGTAAGACGGCAAATCTTTTGATTAGAAAGTCAAGTTTATTGGGTTAGTGTTGATGTCATGTTGTGTGCATTGATTACAGAATATTTTCACCGTCAATAGAAACCCATAAATGCGCAGAATTAGTTCTTTTAAACTTCTCAAAAATCGTCAAATGCCTAAAAACAAACAATCCTCCCAATTTCAACAAATATACAACTAATAAGTATAATAAGAGTGGATGAATAATTTTTTTTTGTTAATTTCTGACAGTTATCTAAAAAAAAAATGAGCAAAGAATTTACCGAATATTTCTCTAGAATTTTCAAAAAGATAGACATAATTCTGTTAACTAAACATTTTATTTTTTTTGAGAAATGAAAATGTCAAAACACCATATTTCTTTTCTTTTTTAGTATTTTTTTAAATTGGGGGAAAAAAAGGAAAAAAAAATGATCCTCCCAATTTCAACAACTATACAACTAATAAGTATAATAAGAATAGATTAAATAATTATTTTTTTAAATTTCTAACAAATGTATCTAAAAAAACGAACAAAGGATATACCAAATGTTTCTCTAGAATTAAATAGATATACATACTTCTGTTTTACTGTTTTGTTTTGTTTTTTAGAAATGAAAATGTCAAAACACCATATTTTTTTCTTTTTAATTATTATTTTTTTTAAGTTGGGGGAAAAAAATGCCTAACTCTTTGAATAAAGAAATAAAAAAACAATAAGATCTCGATATATGTATAAGAGTTTTAATTGTTTGTTTTTGAATGTATTGTAAACTGGTTATAATCCCTCTACGGGGAATATGGTGTCCAAAACTAAAATGTCTCGAAGATTTTTTTATTTTTTTTTTACAATCCCCCCAAAAAATAAAAATGTTTAGCCATCCTGGATTTTAATCAATCTAAAACAACAACAACAACAAATGGAAAACATAGAAAGCCAAAAAGTACATTTTTAAAAAAACCTGTTTAACTGAAAACAAAAAATATATATTTGAACCCTTGGGTTACAATTTAATTTAAATACCTCTTGTGATGTTAAAGGGGAACTGCGCTTTTTTTGGAATTATGCCTATTAATCTCAACCCTTATGTGAGTCAAGCACACATATATTTTTTTCTTTTTTTATGCATTCTAACTTGTAAATATACGCTAGCAAGAGTCCGCTAACAATTTAGGTATAATGGGATTCACTCTATTCTCATGCTTATAAAGCGCTATAAAGACTAAAAAACTCCAACATTTTATATAGAAGCTGTAAGTATATATGTAATGTAGTAACAGGCACATTTTAAATAACATTTAATATTTACGTATTTTGGTCATGTTAAACATGGGACGGCACAATAATTTCACAACGCTCACTATTTACTTTAGCAACAACTAATCACGGCAGACTTCATAAGAAACGACGACTCCTTTGTGACTAATGATGATCCAGAACGTTATATTTTTTAGCCTGAATATAAGGAGGATGATCTACAAGTTTTAGAAGCTGTGTGATAAGCAAACCCAGCAAGTAGCACTATTGCTAAGAGCTAAACAAGACATAAAAACTAAGAACATAATAAAACAATCACTTACTGTACAATGTCTGCTCTCAATGGGATGCCGACTGATGGGATGTTAATATATTCCCATTTAGATGAAGAATTAATCATACGCAGATTCAAAAATAAAAAATAAGTCAAAAATGGTGGGTGCAAACAAGCGTTTTGTGTGTCATCTCCAGGTCTACGTTAAATGACCAACTTCTTGGTTTATTGCCACAACCTGTGAGAGGCATGATTTATAATCTAGAATTAACTTTCACCAACTCGGAGGCGATGCAGCAGCTCACCAGCTCAATACGTCAAATTCTGCATAAGCTAATTAGCTCTCTGTGATCACAGCGTCGCTAAAAGTAGTTCCTCAGCGTTAATGCTTATAATAACAATATCACTAATACTGGGTTAGTATGTAGGTCTCACCATATAAATGGGGTATTGTCAGGTTTTGGATGCTTTTAGAGAGCTTAATGGGCGCAATAGACTACTCTAATTAGCTTCATTGTTAACCACCTTGTACTTGTCGAATATTACAAATTAGAATGCATGAAAATAATAAAAGTTTGTTTTGTTGTCTTACACAGGGATTGTGAATGATAGGCAAAAATCCCCCCAGAAGTGCCGTTCCCCTTCAAGGACAAAAGCGGCCTAAAATGGGTATAAAGTTATAAAAATAAAAGCTTTTAAAACATTTTTTCACTCAAATCAATTTGAGTGTGGGGAAAAGACAGACACATTTTCAATAATATTTATTATTTTGACCTTTTGAATAAATAGATAAAAAATATTAAAAATATATTGTATTTATTAATTTATTTGTGATGAGTATGAGATTACAAATTTTGGTTATATAATGGCTTAATGGGGACATTTTTGTCCTCACTAGTACATGTTGGGTTTAAATCCATTACCAGCATCAGATTTTTGATTGACCTACAAAGACATTTTGAATTGGAATTATAAAATTTAACATGAAAATAAATGTTAAGGAAAAATTATTCAATATGGAATAACAGAACCAAAATGATGGCCAAAAAGAAGCAACTCCTAAAATGACAAAAAAAAAAAATCTCTTATGTATTCAAAGGTTTGAAAAAAAAGGAAAATGTCAAAACGCTGTCGGTAAAATGTTTAACATTTAAAAAATAATGAACACTAAAACAGTTTTAATTTGTTTCAATAAGTGAACAATTCTGGAGGAACATGTTTGTAATTGCTTATTTTTCTTTCTTTCTTTCTCTAGTTTATTTCGAACATAAACACACTTACACTATAATACATCACACAATTTCATATCATTTCATTTTACATCATGCCCGAAAAGGAGTAGGAAAAAGCAAAGCTTATTTAATCCTACCCCTTTCCCCACTTCAGAGCGTTTACAAATATATAGAATCATTTACTGACCTTTTTATATAATAAAATAACATATGTGAATTAGTATACACAACAGTTTTGTAATATGTAATTAATTAATTCAGTCATTATTAACATACTGAGATGAAGAATATCTTATTTTCAATAAGGTTGAAAGTATTTCTCTTCTTTGTACTTTGTAAGCACTATTATTTTGAACAACCTCTTAAACTGGATCATATCAGTACAATGTTTAACTTCTTTACTTAATCCATTCCATAATTTAATTCCACATACTGATATGCTAAAGGTTCTAAGTGTTGTACGTGCATAAAAATGTTTTAAATTATTTTTTCCTCTTAGGTTATATTGCTCCTCTTTAGTTGAGAAGAATTGTTGTACATTCTTTGGTAGCAGGTTATAGTTTGCTTTGTACATATTTTTAGCTGTTTGCAATTTTACCAAATCACCGAACTTTAATATTTTTGACTCAATAAATAAAGGGTTTGTATGTTCTCTATATCCAACATTATGTATTATTCTAACTAATCTTTTTTTTGCGAATGTAGCGCACATTTGTAGTTATTTCCCCATATTTCTACACAATAACTCAGATATGGTAACACTAGCGAGCAGTAGATAATACGAAGAGATTTTTGGCCCAGGACGCGTTTTGCTTTATTCATTATTGAAATGTTTTTTGCCACCTTATGTTGTATGTTTTGTATATGAGATTTCCAGTTCATTTGATCATCTATTAATACTCCCAAAAACCTTGTTTCTTTTACCCTTTTTGAATGTATATTGAATGTAATCCCTCCAGGGGGGTTACGGTTCCCCAAACAAAAATACATTTAAAAAAAAAATGATGTATGCTATTGTGGATTTTTTATTTTCTAACGGATGAAATTTTCTAAATTGTGACTACGTGAGCCGTTTTGTAAAGTATAAATTGATGAATCCATGACCTGATCATCACAACTCATCAGCTCCTCTTTTACCCTTCCTTTTAGATGGTGAATGTTGCCGGGGTCTTTTTTTTTTCCAAGTTCATTGAACTCATCGACACAGTAAGAAATGTTTACATTTCTCAAAATCTTTATTTAAAAAATCTATTGTGTTTGTTAGCCTGATGATGTATGCTGCGTAACTTGAAGCCATCTCGATGTCATTTCAGCTATTCTTTGTGTTGAGGAAGAAACAAAACCAGATCACATTTCTCCACGTGTTTCATCACTCCTTCATGCCCTGGTCGTGGTGGTGGGGCGTGTATCTGACTCCTGGTAGGAAACGTCCAATACAAACCGCACAGTCAGTGTTAAACATAATGACAACCTCACATCAATCCTCACTATGTCCAGCTGGAGGAATGTGCTCCTTCCATGCCATGATCAACTGCGGCGTCCATGTCATCATGTACACCTACTACGGCCTGTCTGCCGCTGGACCACGCTTCCAGAAATACCTGTGGTGGAAGAAGTACATGACTGCCATCCAGCTTGTAGGTGTTGTATACACACTCACTGGGGTCACAACATTAGATACGTCTGCACAATTCCACAAAAAGTGTCCAAAAAAACATATTTTCTAGATCAGTGGTTCTTAACCTTGTTGGAGGTACCGAACCCCACCAGTTTCATATGCGCATTCACCGAACCCTTCTTTAGTGAAAAATAAAATGTTGGGGTTTTTTTCAAATTCAAGACAAAGTTATATGTTTTTGGTAACACTTTAGTATGGGGAACATATTCTAAGTAACAAAGACTTAATTTAGAGTTTTTTGGACACTAGGGGAACATATGCTGAGTAACAAAGGCTTAATTTAGAGTTATTTGGTTAGGGTTAGAGGGTTAGGGCCAGGGTTAGAGGGTTATGGGTTATACTTGTATAGCGCTTTTCTACCTTTTTAAGGAACTCAAAGCGCTTTGACACTATTTCCACATTCACCCATTCACACACACAGGCTTATGTTAGGCTTATAATAAGGCCATGCCGAATAATGCATTAATAAGTACTTAATAATGACTAGTTAAGAGCCAATATGTTACTAATTTGCATGTTAATAAGCAACTAATAAATGGTGAATTTGTTCTCCATACTAAAGTGTTACCATGTTTTTTTACTGGTGCACAAAATGAACCGTACATGAACATCACCTTGTTCAAAGAACAAAACCAACACAGTGCATAAACTCACAACAAATTACACACCTGCAAATCAGTCTGACTTCTGCTGTTGCCGTATCCGTAATACGCCGATAGGGAGAAGTTTTTATTTACACAATGAGTCGGGTGTGTCTTGACCTCCGCTGAACCCCTGAGCCCGACTCACTGAACCCCTAGGGTTCGATCGAACCCAGGTTAAGAACCACTGTTCTAGATGTATAATTAAGTTTATTTCAATTATGTTTAACCAATTTCTTTGAAGTGTAACACATAATCCAACGTGCACGAAAAGGAGTAGCAAAAAACAGAGCTTTTTGTATGTATGTATGTACGTGTACAGTATATATGTATGCATGTATGTACGTGTATTTATATACATTTTTCATGAGTTGAACTCGGGCAGCACGGTGGAACAGTGCCTCACAATACGAAAGTCCTGAGTTCGATCGTGGGCTCGGGATCTTTCTGTGTAGAGTTTGCATGTTCTCCCCATGACTGCGTGGGTTCCCTCCGGGTACTCCGGCTTCCTCCCACCTCCAAAGACATGCACCTGGGGATAGGTTGATTGGCAACATTAAATTGGCCCTAGTGTATAATTGTGAGTGTGAATGTTGTCTGTCTATCTGTGTTGGCCCTGCGATGAGGTGGCGACTTGTTCCAGGGTGTACCCCGCCTTCCGCCCGAATGCAGCTGAGATAGGCTCTAGCACTGCGACCCCGAACGGGACAAGCGGTAGAAAATGAATGGATGGATGAGTTGAACTCAAAAGATCTAAAACTTTTATTATATACCCTAAAGACCTATTCCTCTCAAATATTGTTCACAAATCTGTCTAAATATGTGTTCGTTAACACTTCTTCTTTGTCAAGATAATCCATCCCACCTCACAGGTGTGGCATATTAAGATGCTGATTAAACAGCATGATTATTGCACAGGTGTGCCTTAGGCTGCCCACAATAAAAGGCAACTCTGAAATGTGCAGTTTTGCTTTATTGGGGGGAGCGGGGCTGTCAGAAAAACAGTTGGTATCTGGTGTGACCACAATTTGCCTCAGGCAGTGCAACACATCTCCTTCGCATATAGTTGATCAGGTTGTTTATTCTGGCCTGTGGATGTTGGTCCACTACTTTTCAATGGCTGTGCAAAGTTGCTGGATCCTGGCAGGACCTGGTACATTCTGTCGTATACGCCGATCCACAGCATCCCAAACATGCTCAGTGGGTGACATGTCCTGTGAGTATGCTGGCCATGCAAGAACTGGTATGTATTCAGCTTCCAGGAATTGTGTACACATCCTTGCAACATGGGGCAGTGCATTGTCATGCTGCAACATAAGGTGAATGGTACAACAATGGGCCTCAGGATCTCGTCACGGTATCTCTGTACATTCAAAATGCCATCAATATAATGCACTTGTGTTCGTTGTCTAACATACACCTGCCCATACCATAACCCCCCACCCCTCCATGGGCCACTCAAGTCACAACGTTGACATCCGTAAACCGCTCTCCCAAATGACGCCACACACGCTGTCTGCCATCTGCCCTGAACAGTGAAAACCGGGATTCATCCGTGAAAAGAACACCTCTTCAGTGTGCCAGACACCGTCTAATGTGAGCATTTGCCCACACAAGTCGGTCACAACGACGAACTGTAGTCACAGCAAGACAGATAGATAGATAGTACTTTATTGATTCCTTCAGGAGAGTTCCCTCAGGAAAATTTAAATTCCAGCAGCAGTGTACAAAATTGTAAAAAGTAAATAATGGGGGTATAAATGGAGACAATAAATATAAAATAAGAATATAACAAGAGAAACTAGGCTGTAGTGACCATGTTATGAAAAAGTATTTCACTGTTCTTGTTTTGCATCCCCTGTCATCCTAGTACCCCCCCCCCCCCCCCCCCCCCCCCAATAGTCTATTAGTCCTGCACTTGGGATGAAGCAGTCTAGCACTAAACAGGCTCCTCTGGCTACTGATAACAGTATGCAGAGGGTGACTGGCATCATCCAGGATGCTCACTAGTTTTTCCACAGTCCTCTTCTCTGCCACCGTCACCAGTGAGTCCAGTTTTATTCCGATCGTAGAACCGGCCCGCCTGATCAGTTTCTCCAGTCTGGAGCTGTCCTTCTTAGATATGCTGCCCCCCCAGCACACTACGATGTAGTACAGAACACTGGCAACCACAGACTGGTAGTACATCCACAAGAGTTTTTTTACAGATGTTGAAGGAGTGCAGCCTCCTCAGGAAGTACAGCCTGCTCTGTCCTTTCCTGTACAAGTGGTCTGTGTTAACAGTCCAGTCCAGCTTATTGTCCACCCACACCCCGAGGTACTTGAATGAGTCCACGGTCTGTACCTCGACTCCCTCGATCACAATAGGTTGTGACCTTGGACTCGACCTCCCAAAGTCAATGACCAGCTCCTTGGGTTTTGTCGGATTGAGCTGCAAGAGGTTCCTGTGGCACCAGACAACAAAGTCCCTCACCAGACTCCGAAACTCCTCCTCTCTGCCGTCCCTGATGCACCCGACGATGGCTGTGTCATCCGCGTACTTCTGGATGTGACACAGCTCTGAGTTGTAGCAGAAGTCAGCGGTGTACAGGGTGAACAGAAGAGGGGCCAGCACCGTTCCCTGCGGTGCTCCGGTGCTGCTGATCACAGTGTCAGATGTGATGTCCTTCAGTCTGACGTACTGTGGCCTATCGGTGAGGTAGTCTGAAATCCAGGCAACCAGGCAGGGGTCCACTCGCATTCTGTCCAGCTTGTCCTGGAGAAGGCGGGGCTGGATAGTATTAAAGGCACTCGAGAAGTCCAGGCCCCGATAAAGACAACAAGTATGCGGATGAGCTTCCCTGAGATGCTTTCTCACAGTTTGTGCAGAAATTATTTGGTCATGCAAACCAATTTTGGTTTGGCTGGTCTCAGACAATAATGGAGGTGCACCTGCTGGATGTGACTGTCCTGGGCTGGTGTGGTTACATGCAGTCTGCGGTTGTGAGGCCAGTTGGATGTACTGCCAAATACTCTGAAACACCTTTGGAGACGGCTTATGGTAGAGAAATGAACATTCAATGCACGGGCGACAGCTCTGGTGGACATTTCTGCAGTCAGCATGTCAATTGCAGGCTCCCTTAAAACTTGCGACATCTGTGGCATTGTGCCATGTGATATAACTGCACATTCCAGAGTGGCCTTTTATTGTGCACCTGTGCAATAATTTTGCTGTTTAATCAGCATCTTGATTTGCCGCATCTGTGAGGTGGGATGGATTATGCCCACTAACACAGATTTGGACATATTTGTGAACACTATCTGAGAGGAATAGGTCTTTAGTGTATATAGTAAAAGTTTTTGATCTTTGAGTACAACACGTGAAAAATGGGAGCAAAAACAAAAGAGTTGCGTTTACTGTATATTTTTTGTTTAGTATATCAAGTTGTCATTTTCATTTATCATATTTGGATAATACTAATCATAATAATACATCATTGTTTTTACCTGGTGACACTCATACATATATATATATATATATATATATATATATATATATATATATATATATCTCAGTCACGATCAAAAGTTTACATACACTTGTAAAGAACATAATGTCATGGCTGTCTTGAGTTTCCAATACTTTCTACAACTCTTATTTTGGAGCACATACTTGTTGGTCACAAAAAACATTCATGAAGTTTGGTTCTTTTATGAATTTATTATGAGTCTACTGAAAATGTGACCAAATCTGCTGGGTCAAAAGTATACATACAGAAATGTTAATATTTGGTTACATGTCCCTTGGCAAGTTTCACTGCAATAAGGTGCTTTTGGTAGCCATCCACAAGCTTCTGGCAAGCTTCTCGTTGAATTTTTGACAACCCCTCTTGACAAAATTGTGGTTCAGCTAAATTTGTTGGTTTTCTGACATGGACTTTTTTCTTCAGCATTGTCCACACGTTTAAGTCAGGACTTTGGGAAGGTTATTCTAAAACCTTAATTCTAGCAATATGTTTGGAGGAGAAAAAGTGAGGCCTTTAATCCCAGGAACACCAAACCTACCGTAGAGAAAGGTGGTGGTAGTATTATGCTCTGGGCCTGTTTTGCTGCCAATGGAACTGGTGCTTTAAATGGGACAATGAAAAAGGAGGATTACCACCAAATTCTTCAGCACAACCTAAAATCATCAGCCTGTTGGGTTGGGTCTTGGGCGCAACTGGGTGTTCCAACAGGGCAATGACCCCAAACACATGTTAAAAGTGGTAAAGGAATGGCTAAATCAGGCTAGAATTAAGGTTTTAGAGTGGCCTTCCCAAAGTCCTGACTTAAACGTGTGGACAATGCTGAAGAAACAAGTCCATGTCAGAAAACCAACAAATTTAGCTGAACTGCACCAATTTTGTCAAGAGGAGTGGTCAAAAATTCAACCAGAAGCTTGTGGATGGCTACCAAAAGCACCTTATTGCAGTGAAACTTGCCAAGGGACATGTAACCAAATATTAACATTGCTGTATGTATACTTTTGACCCAGCAGATTTGGTCACATTTTCAGTAGACTCATAATAAATTCATAAAAGAACCAAACTTCATGAATGTTTTTTGTGACCAACAAGTATGTGCTCCAATCACTCTATCACAAAAAAATAAGAATTGTAGAAATTATTGGAAACTCAAGACAGTCATGCAGAAACATTTTTTAAAATGTTTTACTGGACTGCAAGTCATTGATTTGCTCAAAACCTGGTGACAATAAGGCCCAATCCCATGGTTCATTCTCTCTTATTATCACTAGCACTCATCCACTACCACTACACCCTCGAAACGAAGCAACAAGAGGTAGAGCTTTGTAATCTTCCCTCAGAATTGTGAAACCACTTAGGGCCAGTCCCAATATACCCCCTCGTCCTACTTTTTAGTCCTATCCCTACATTTTGCCCATTCCCGTGAGGGTAGTGGTGTCCCAATGACTCTTTGCATGTAGGGGTCGTGGGCATAACGAGAGGTAGGGGGTATGAATCTAGCCCTTCAAAGCGAGGGATTGATCAGATGCTGACTTGTTCAGGTCGGGCCAGAGAATATTGTACGTTAGTTAGTAACATTAGCCACGCTAGCTAACGTTAGGCTAAAATACTGACGAAAAGCTTGCAAATGTGAAACCTTTAACGTTACATACCTTTTTTTAAAAATACAACAGACAACAGTTGTCGATGGCTGCTTCTTCTCTGTGTAGTTCTTCGTTTATTCATCAACCGAAGCATGATGAATGTTAAAAAACAACCTTGTCCGTTAACTCTATGGTGGGACTAGGGTTGTATATAACTAACCCTAGATATTGAGGTACTAATGAATGAAAAAAGGTGCTACTGCCTTTGAAACATACTGGTCCTCTTTTCCATCCACATATGCTGCTGTGCGGCGGTGACGTTGCTGAGCCGAGGCACATGAGTGTGTCAACGCCCACACGGCACATACAAGCAGAAACAGTGTGGCGAGGTAGAATGGCAACAAAAACGTCAATTCTACTTGTTAATAAAGAGGATGCGTGAAGCTCAATATGGAGATATTTGGGCTTCAAAACTACAGATAAAGGTGACTCTTTAAACATAGAAGCGCTGCGCTGCAAGTGATAATATGCCTCACCAATGCTGGCAATACAGTATTATCACATTTGCTTCAAACTTAGGTAAACATTTATACAACAAGCATTCAGTCGTGCACAAGGAGTTTAAAGAGTAACAGGTAATGTAGTTGCCGACATGAACGACATCTTGCAGCACTTGGTCTTCACAAATGTTAAGTCGCCTACATGCGTTGGCTGTCCATTTAGAAAAAGGTATAATGTTTAAAGCGGAACTGCACTTTTTGGGGAATTTTGCCTATCGTTCACAATCATTATGAAAGGCATGACAATGGATGCATTTGTAATGCATTCTAAATATTAAATAAATGCAATGTAAAGTCTGCTTACAATGAAGCCTATGGGAGCCGCTCTATTTTGCCTATAAAGCTCTTAAAAACACCCAAAAACCTCCATTAAGGTTTCATAAGTATATATGCAGACCCGGCTGCAGAAAAATATTTAAGAATAATTATAGAGTTGGTCATTTCTATGGTATTAATTGTAATGGACTGTTTTAGATCCAATAGTGATGTGCTATACCCTATTCTTGAGAAGCTACATAGAAAATCAACTGTTATTTGTTGATGCACATAATAAATATTAATCAAGTGTTTGGATGTATTCATTAAATCAATGTTTTCTTGGTTGCCAAAAAGTTATTCAAAGTAAAATTATAATGACACCTAATCTGTGCACACATTACTAGAATGCCCTTAGGAGATGCACAGATGACATGTGTCAATATCAAAATATTACTCTGCATCACCTTGGTAAACATAAATTGTTTGGGGTAGATTGCAGCTTTTTAAAGGGTACTTCAACACGTAAACAGTAAAGTACTGTAGGTATTTTTTAATCATATATGTAACCCTCTTAAATGAATACATCCAAACACTTGATTAATATTTATTATGTGCATGAACAAAGATCAGATGTTATTGTATGTGATTTCTAAACAAGAAAGAGGTATTAGCACATGAACATCGGATCAATAACAGTGCTTTACAATCTCATTATTACCATAGAAAGGGGCCAACTCTGTCATTTTTCGGACACAATAAAGGCTTAAATAATTTCAAACACATAGCCTTACGATAACCACAACTATAAGAGTTTTCCCTACATGTAGTTAGTAATCAGTTGTGAACAGAAGAAGCCCGAAAGCGGTATGCGCTTTTGCAACGTGGTGACGGGAATCAATTTTTGACACTGAATCAGTTGTTGGCGCAACACTGATAGTAGCAAATAATACATTGGACTTACAGCTGTGTCGATGTCAGAATCGATGACTGGCCTGCTGATGGCATAATGGCAGTAAAAACTAAATGTGTCCTGTTCGCTGTCTCCCTGGTGTGCAAATATTACATGTTAAAGCCACACATATTGGTTTTGGTGGTGACTTCCTTATCCCGCAAGGAAAATAATCTGATTGGCTCTCGTTAATACCTAACCCCCACCCGTCTTTCAACGCCATTTATGAGCTGTGATTGGATATATTCCGATTGTGTTCCACCCATCGGCAAGACGAAATTAGATATGATTGGATTTCGTTTTGTCTTGTATTTATACTTTTACTAGCATGTCAATTACCATATTTTTCGGACTATAAGTCGCTCCGGCGTATAAATCGCACCAGCCGAAAAGGCATAATAAAGAAGGAAAAAAAACATATATAAGTCGCACTGGAGTATAAGTCGCATTTTTTGGGGAAACTTATTAGATAAATTCCAACACCAAGAATAGACATTTGAAAGGCAATTTAAAGTAAATAAAGAATAGTGAACAACAAGCTGAATAAGTGTACGTTATATGAGGCATAAATAACCAACTGAGAAGGTGCCTGGTATGTTAACGTAACATATTATGGTAAGAGTCATTCAAATAACTATAACATATAGAACATGCTATACGTTTACCAAACAATCTGTCACTCCTAATCGCTAAATCCCATGAAATCTTATACATCTAATCTCTTACGTGAATGAGCTAAATAATATTATTTGATATTTTATGGTAATGTGTTAATAATTTCACACATAAGTCGCTCCTGAGTATAAGTCGCACCCCCGGCAAAAACTATGAAAAAAACTGCGACTTATAGTCCGAAAAATACGGTACTGGTTTTATCGTCTTAGTCAACGTGCCTTTGTTTAGATTACTGATCATCTTATGTTTACCTGCTCTGATGTAAAATAAATTAAACAGTTTCCAGCCGAGGACTGTATATATTTAATGTAGTAACAGGCACATTCACAATAACATTTAATATTTATATATTTTGATCATTTTAAGCATACGCAGCACATTCATTTAAAAAACGCTTCACATCGTTTGCTTATTTTTGAACAACATCATTGATTATTACTCACTGCAGACTTTATGAGCGCCAGCAAACACAATAAAACATCACTTACCCTGCAAGGTCTTTTCACTGGGATGCTGACTGCTCGGATGTTCATATATTATTATTAGATTAAGAATAGCTCATAATCCTCATGAAGAAAGGGGGAGTAGAACCACGTATCTTTTTGTGTTGTTCTTGCCATTTCCGGGTATACATTCATTAATTTTTTCATTAATTTATTTATTTCAGGCAATGACATAAAAAAGTACAAAGTTGACAACACATAATAATATAAATTAATATAGTGCAAAAGGTAATGTATAGTATGTAATGCATGATTGTCCAGTTTTGCCTGAAAGGGAGTGGGAAGAAGATAACTTGGCTGTCAAGGTCAACTTGTCAGGATATGTCCTCATCCTTCTACTATCCGGGTGAGAGGCATGATTTATGATCTACAATAAAGTTTGACGAGCAAGGAAACAAGGAAGCAGCTGATGATGTCAGCAATGCCGCGCAAACTCGTGATCACGGCGGCGCTATAAATAGTTTGTCTGTGTCAGCGCTTATAATGGCAGTATCACCAATACTTGGTTAATAATCAAATCATGAAATTAATCAATCATTCAATCAACGTTTATTTATATAGCCTTTACTCACAAATGCTTCAAAGGGCTGCACAAACCACAACGACATTTTCGGATCTGATCCCACATTGTAAATGGAGTGTTGTTGGCGCTTTTTGGATGGTTATTTATTGGGTTTTATGAGCCGATAGAGGACCTCCCATTGGCTCCATTGTAAGCGGACTTTGATTTACAGTCATTTAAAAGTTAGAATGCATTAAAATGTGTGTGTGTGTGTGTGTGTGTGTGTGTGTGTGTGTGTGTGTGTGTGTGTGTGTGTGTGTGTCTCTCTCTCTCTCTCTCTCTCTCTCGCTCAAAAGTTTGGAAACACCTTGTCATTCAATGCGTTTTCTTTATTTTAATGACTATTTACATTGTAGATTGTCACTGAAGGCATCAAAACTATGACACCTGTGAGGTGAAAACCATTTAAGGTGACTACCTCTTGAAGCTCATCGAGAGAATGCCAAGAGTGTGCAAAGCAGTAATCAGAGCAAAGGGTGGCTATTTTGAAGAAACTAGAATATAAAACATGTTTTCAGTTATTTCACCTTTTTTTGTTAAGAACATAACACCCCATGTGTTCATTCATACTTTTGATGTGACAATCTACAATGTAAATAGTCATGAAAATAAAGAAAACTCATTGAAATGAGAAGGTGTGTCCAAACTTTAGGCCTTTACTGTATATATTACTTTTCACATTGTCATTATGGGGTACAGTGTGTAGAATTTTGAGGACAAAAAACTGTTTTATTTTGAAATAAGGATGTAACTAAAGTAAAACCGATAGATTATTTTATTACTAATGATTACTTCACTGACATTGTTACTCGCAACTGTGCATTTTTTAATCCTCTGCGAGTATTTCCTAATACAAAAATGTCCACTGAGTTTGACAGATTTTTTCTTATTCTTTTTTTCCTTTACACACTTAACAATTTCCGCCTGCTGGTCCACACAGATGCAGTTCATTCTGGTGTCGGTGCACATCAGCCAGTACTACTTCATGGAGAAGTGTGACTACCAGATGCCCCTGTGGATCCACCTCATTTGGATGTACGGCGTCCTCTTCTTCATCCTCTTCTCCAACTTCTGGGTGCAGGCCTACATGAAGGGGAAACGACTCCCCGTCAAGGACCTCAAAAGCAGTCAAAAGAGCTCAGTCGGCGAAGGCGTCGGCGTGGTAGCCAACGGCAATCCCCAGCAGCTCAATGGTGATTTACACCACCACCACCTCACCAATGGGAAAGTGCAGCTTGGCAAAGTGAAGGAGATCTAACTCTACTCTACCACGGCTGTAAAATCACCAAGTCTAGTCTTTTGCTGATTCACTTTTGTTGGGATATGAATGGCATGTTGTGTTGTTTTGCCAGTGCTCTGGTTTCTCTCGCCACGCTTGTTGTGTTTGTTGCCACACTGTAATACGCACGCACACACACACACACACACACACGCGCACACACACTAAGTATGAACATTGGTGCTCCCCCTCTCACGGGGATAGTGTTCCAATTTCTGACAAGATGAGCCTCCTTTATAGAGAGTATCACACACGTTCCACTAAAGACTAGCATGTGTTGTGTAAATAACCTCTGCCAAGTTTACACCGAAGGAGTTAAAAAAATGTGCATTGTGTGTCATATTTAGATTTTGTTTATTTATCTTTTTGAAATAAAACACATTTTAGATAAAGGTTGGTGTCATTTGGAGCGCAGCCACAGTTCAAGTTTAAATTTCACTGTTTTGTTACTGTATATTAGGTTTTGCATTTATGCTTAACTCATTAAGAACAGACGAGGATTTATTTTTTCATGAAGATGTAATTTTTTTTTCTTGTCTAACTGTTGCAAATTTTTTTATTTTTTGAAAAATTCAATTCACTAGCTGACTGAATTGACACTGCACTGATACTGTCTTGGTGTTTTATAATGGCGCTAGCTGCTGGATTAAAAATGTCACTACATTTGACCTGTAAATGTAATTAATAATTAGAGATGTCTGATAATGGCTTTTTTGCCGATATCCGATATTCCGATATTGTCCAACTCTTAATTACCGATACATACAGTCGTGGAATTAACACATTATTATGCCTAATTTTGTTGTGATGCCCCGCTGGATGCATTAAACAATGTAACAAGGTTTTCCAAAATAAATCAACTCAAGTTATGGAAAAAAATGCCAACATGGCCCTGCCATATTTATTATTGAAGTCACAAAGTGCATTATTTTTTTTAACATGCTTCAAAACAGCAGTTTGGAATTTGGGACGTGCTCTACCTGAGAGAGCATGAGGAGGTTGAGGTGGGGGGCGGGGGGTGTATATTGTAGCGAGTTAGTGCTGCAAGGGGTTCTGGGTATTTGTTCTGTTGTGTTACGGTGCGGATGTTCTCCCGAAATGTGTTTGTCATTCTTGTTTGGTGTGGGTTCACAGTGTGGCGCATATTTGTAACAGTGTTAAAGTTGTTTATACGTCCACCCTCAGTGTGACCTGTATGGCTGTTGACCAAGTATGCATTGCATTCACTTGTGTGTGTGAAAAGCAGTAGATATTATTTGATTGGGCCGGCACGCAAAGGTAGTGCCTTTAAGGTTTATTGGCGCTCTGTACTTCTCCCTACGTACACAGCGGCGTTTTAAAAAGTCATACATTTTACTTTTTGAAACCGATGCCGATAATTTCCGATATTACATTTTAACGCATTTATCGACCGATAATATCGGCAGTCCGATATTATCGGACATGTCTATTAATAATGTAACGCACCCCTTATAGGGGCCCCTGGCAGGAGCCTCCAAAGCCCACAGTATGTTCAGAACAGCGTGGCCAGGGTCCTGATGAGCGTGCGAAAGTACGAGCACGTCACCCCAATCCCCGCCTTCATTGAGTACCAGGTCCCCTTGCATACCCACCACTGTTTGCACGGTGATGCCCGCACTTACTTCACCGACCTCAGGAACACATCAGAAAACCACTGTCTGAGCTAAGTGCAAGTTAAAAGTGTAATATACAAAGCCAAAGCCATTTATCAACAACACCCAGAAACGCCGCCACCTTCGCTGGGCCCGAGCTCATCTACTGTAATATGGACTGATGCAAAGTGGAACAGTGTTCTGTGGTCTGACCAGTCCACATCTCAAATACATTTTAGAAACTGTGGATGTTGTGCCAAGCCGCGTGTTACAACAGTGTGGCTTCATAGTAAAAGAGTGCGGGTACTAGACTGGCCTGCCTGTAGTCCAGACCTGTCTCCCATTGCAAATGTGTGGTGCATTATGAAGCCTAAAATACCACAACGGAGACCCCGGACTGTTGAACAACTTAAGCTGTACATCAAGCAAGAATGGGAAAGAATTCCACCTGAAAAGCTTCAAAAATTGGTCTCCTCAGTTCCCAAACGTTTACTGAGTGTTGTTTCAAGGAAAGGCCATGTAACACAGTGGTAAAAATGCCCCAGTGCAAACTTTTTTTGCAATGTGTTGCCATTAAATTATAAGTTAATGATTATTTTGTCCCAAAAAATTTAAGTTTCTCAGTTGGAACATCAAATATCTTGTCTTTGCAGTCTATTCAATTGAATATAAGTTGAAAAGGATTTGCTAATCATTTTTATTTACGAATTACACAACGTGCCAACTTCACTGGTTTTGGGTTTTGTAGTAAAATGGAAAAGAAGAACATTTACCTTACCTGACGCTGTAAAATCAAAAATAATCTCAAACATCTCATGAATTTGTTATTTTGATTAGATGACAAAGAAAACGACTGGAACTGAATCCTAAAAATTGTGTTTGCACGGATGACAAAATTGGAAGCTTTTTAGAAAAATGCTCAGAGCTAAACTTCACTTTAGGCTTAGTGACATATCCTGTTCCTTTACTGTGTGAGATATTAAAAGTGTTGTTATTACTAGTGGTGACTGTGTGGCACACTCACTGACTGCATTGACACTAGCACCGCTCACGCTGCACACCAAATCGGATTTGTGTTTGCCCTCAAGTGACAGACAAAAAAGCCAGTCTAAAAGCTGCAAAGTGTTTTAAATCTGATCTTTTCGCATCAGATTCAGTCCAAATCCGATTGGAATCCGATCTTTTCCAATGTGACTCCAGTCTAAATGCAATGTATGTGACTTTTTCGTCAGCTTTAGGCAAGCTATGTCACCCGTGTGCGCGGGGAAAGACATGGTCGCCAGCGGAAGCGGATATTTCATCACAACAACCGGTTTCGGTCTATTGACCGAATTTTCGGTGCATCACTAATAGGGATGTAACTTTAAACGGTATAAATTCCCGACCGTTAATACTACCGTTTAAATGTTTAATTACCGAAAAGTTGTCATTTATTAATGCATTTTAGGCAACGCTGCTTATTTCCTGGTAACGGAGTCACAGCAGCGCCGGCGCATGCGCAAAGGCGTCATTCGGCTTGAAAAAACATGACGTAACACAGCTACACGGACTTTGCTACGGAGATTTACCCTCGGAGTAAACAGAGGGGCCGTTTTCTTTTGCTTCGTTTTCGTGGAGCCTCGTGTGCGTTCAAGAGCGCGCTGCTGCAACATGTGTGGACAATATTGGAGACAGATGCACTTGTTCCCACACTAAAAGTGTACAGCGAAGGAGAAAACTTTTTGATGTTGCTTTTATTTTGTCAATACGGCGTCCATCAGCTGCTGTGACTGAGAGTTAATGAGGTGAGGAAACATGCAGCAGGCAATGTCACAACTTGTTTTTAAAGTTTTTTACTTTGTTTACTGGGATGCTCACTCGTTCTTTATTTATTTTTCTAACTGTATCAGTGTTCAAATAACATCAATACTATCTCATCAAATTGAACGCAGGCTGTGAAGATTGTGTATTTGATGTGCGAGGTATCACTCCTGTTTATTTTTGTTGGCCAAACTGTTGCACTGAACCACTTCATGTTGTTAGAGAAGTTCAAAGCTTGTTTATTAGACTTTATTGCCATTAGCCAAACAGCTTTGTGTTTTATTTGTATATCAAAATGTAAACTTTTTTTTTTTTTTACATTACTAGTGGGGTTTTTTCATATCACAAAGGTATTACTTGAAAAAACATTTATATGACATAGCGTTTTGTTAATGTTTTATTGTTTTGTGTACAGTGATGTCGAGGCCCCATTGGGGCTACTTTGGGGCCACAAGCGCGTTTACATTGAAGGCATATAAAAATCACATTTTACTTGCGAAAAATCTGATTGAAAAAAATCAGATTTGGGCCAATTTGGCCTGCAGTGTAAAAGTGTGTTGATGTTTCATAATGGTGCCACCTGCTGGATTTTAAAAAAGTCATTACATTTGACCTGCAAATAAAATTAATAGCAGGCATATGTTTATTTTAAGGAAATGCAGGCCCCGGCCCTAACCAATCTGGCGCCCTAGGCAAGATTTTAGGTGGCGCCCCCCCCACATCGGCAGTGAAGTGTATATACTCACAAGAAACCGAATAGCTTTGTCTTTGACCTTTTTTTTTACTTAAAGAAAGCAAATTAACAATCAGAATAGTTAACAAGATTTTAAAAAATATGGATGAATAAATGAATACAAAAAATAAAAAATGAATATATGAAATACAATGTTTTTTACATACATAAACACAAAATAAAACGTGTCAACAAGACTTGTTGACACGTTTTATTGCAAGTTGCATAAAATAAATTAAAAATATGATATAAATAAGGCACTGCACAAAACAAGATATCAAACCAGTATGACTTTAACAACTATATTACAAAAAAAGGGGATCTACAGAGTTCTCTATCTGTGCTTTTTAATATTGCATTAACTAGAATGACTTACAAATTACTGTACACCAGGGAGTACTGTAATTACCTAACGCTACATTATTATTTTCCATAACAATTTAGCCTCCTCCACAATATTAACCCGACGTTAAAACAGAACTAGCTATTTATTGATTAGCAATTGCCGAATCATGTAGCATTAGCTTAATACTAAAAAGCCAGGTTACTATCACATTCTGTAACAGACAAATAATTTCATGTAGGCTAACGTTACCTACCTGCTACCTCTGTCTTTTTCTCGTTTCTCCTCCTCTTCTTTTATCTTTTATCTTCCCTGGGCACCTGACAGTTTTGGCCGTTTTGACATCTTGTGTTGATTTTTTTATGTGGTGACGTCCAAAAAGAGTCATGATATGGGAAGGGAGGGGGCGCACCGTGCGGGGGAGCGTAATGTTGTAACAAATAATATTTATATTAAATAGGTTTTATTTTGCATTTTAATTAACGTGGGATTATTTTATGTATTTAGAAATAATAGTACCAACTTTTTTTCTTTTTTTTTCCCTCCAACATTTGTGGCACTGGCGTGGCGCCCCCTGATGGACGGCGCCCTTAGCATTTGCCTATACGGCCTATGCCACGGGCCGGCCCTGAGGAAATGAATATGAAAGGCACAACTCTGATCAATGACTCAAATAGTTTAAAAATGGACATTTACATTATTTGGCGCTACAAGATTCAAATAATCCCAAACTTTTTCTGAAGTTGACAGAGGTGAACAAAGTATACTGTAGGAAGTGACGTACGTCACTTCCGCCTACCTATCCCCTAGCAACCGGGAATTCGTTGAAAACAAACCAGCTCACAGCGAACACAGCATTGACAGAAAAAGCATTTAACGAGCGTTGTGGCTTGGAAGTCGGCGTTAAATCCTTCATTCACGCATTTTACTTATTCGCATATCGTGTGAAAAAACTAAAATGTATTATTTGCGTCAGACTCGTCTCAGTGAACTTTAAAGCTTCTCAGGCTTAGCTTAGCTTGCTAGTTAGCTTAGCCTGCGCGCTACTAAGAAAGAGACGCGGAAGTTATCAACAACAAGATCAAGTGTTAGTGTATAAAATATTGAGAGATTTGAGGGCTACATGTATTGTTTAACTACAACAAAGGAGAGTTTAAACAGAGAAGGGGGAGGTGGCAAAATAACCTAATAAGGAAAGTAATACCAAGATTAGGGGTAAATAATACTGGAATGTCCGGCAAAAAACCCCAAAAGAAATCAGACTGACCCCTAGTAGCCCGGTCCTTGTAAGTTGTAGCCTTATGAAGGCGCAGTACAGCAGGCGAATAATGTACAAAATATATGTCTTTGTATTGAAAAGTTTTGCAGACAGCATTTTGCAACTGTCTTGAAAAGTTGATTAAATGGCAACATGAAAATTATAGGGTTTATTGGTTTTTAAAAACCCAACTGTTAAGTGCAAATTTAAACGAAACCGGTTTTCGAAAATAGCTAGCTAGGCTATAGACTATATAGTATATACCGCATGTTATTTTTGTACAACAACAACTTCAGCTGTCGAACGTTATAAGGTACAAATTCAACAAGTACAACGTTAGCACGGACGGTATAGCCAAGTTGTGGTTAAGAAGGTGGATTTTTGTTCCTTATATTTACCAGAAACGAAGTGATCCAAACACACGACCCGGGACTTTGGGGGACTCCAGTGAGAACCGTCCTTGTTTTCCCGGTGTAAAGCTGCGGGCCATTTGTCTCGTCTCTGTGGGCTTTTATCACGCTTTGGCAGAACAAAATACAACCTTTGTTTTCCCTGTTTCCAGTTGTGGTTAGCACAACCAAAAACAACACAGTTTTTCGGCATTTTGGAGGCAGAATGACGGGTTTAACCAGCGTAGGTCGACAGGTTAAAGAGCAGAGGTGGGACCAAGTCATTGCTTTGCAAGTCACAAGTAAGTCTCAAGTCTTTGCCCTCAAGTCTCGAGTCAAGTCCCGAGTCAAGACAGGCAAGTCCCGAGTCAAGTCCAAAGTCAAGACTGGAAAGTCTCAAGTCAAGTCACAAGTCCTGCATTTTGAGTTTCGAGTCCTTTCAAGTCCTTTTAACCACAGACTAATATTTTTACACAGATTGTGTATGCTTTTAAACCGCTGTATTTATTTATTAAAACAAGTGCATTTGAAATAGCAGGAAAAAAAATAGTACTGACATTGCAATTCATAATAGCACTATTAACCAGTCATTTTAATAGTTTAAACAATTTTAAACATTTAACTCATTCCTTTACAGAATAAACACATTTGCAAAAACAAGTGCAACTGTACTTATTTGTACAAAAGTGTTAACATTGTATTTCCATGGCATATTGCATTGTAACTAGTTCCACAGCAGTTTCTATTCTGTTCTTACCTTATCTCATTGATCTCATCTCATACTGTATGTGTGTTTATGTGTGCATACACATGAAAAACATAACAAATACATGAACATAACAATGAACAGAGTTGTACTTTTTAGATGTCAGGGCCCTATGCAATATGTACACATATTCTTAATATAGTATACATTTTAACTGACCTTTATTTGACTATGTTTGTCTTTTTGTAGGTGGCTAAAATATGCTGTGCTGCTGACCGCCGTCTAACGTTATGTTACTGTGTGTGATACATTGACTAACGTAACATTACATGTAGGTACCTCATGCAACCCGGCTTAAAAAAATCACTTGACAAAAAGTATGAATAAGGTGGCAAACTGCAGTGGACGCAACATATTCCTGTGTTTGAAATGACGTTATAACCACAGACATCTTGTAAGTAGACGCAGTATTGGTTGCTGTGACGCGAGCAAATTGCATCTTGAAGTGGTGATGAGGAGCCGGCGAGCAGCCTAAACTGACAGTTGACAGGTAGAAAACAAAGATGTCGGGCTGGTGTTCAGCGTTTTCCTGCTCAAATGAGCGGACTGTTGAAAATAGGGAATCGGGGGATTACTTTTCACAAGTAAGATTTAACATTAATGTACTATTGGTTGTATTTTATGAAAATAACATTACCACAGAGTTGAGAAGGAGCAAAGATCTTCAATATTTGTATGTGAAAATCACAAATACATCTTCTGGGGGAGGATGACGCCCCTACAGGGGTTTGGTTTACAAACTTTCAGCCCCACCTAAAACAAAATTCACAAGCCGCCACTGATTATGATGCATTCTCATTTTAGGCAAAATATAAGACAATACTTTCTTAACAGTATAATTGTAAACAGGAATAAGTCTTCAAGTAACAATATTCAAATACTAACATTGTTGGGTAAAACAGAATTTGGTTTTATTCTGAATCCAGTGAAACAGATTGGTGGTTTTAGCTGATATAAAGACTTTCAGGTGTTTATATATGTTTAAGTATTTGGCAGACGCTTTTATCCAAAGCGACATACATAAAAAATACATATATAACAATCATTGTAAACATTATCATTTAAGGTAAGAATGTAATACAAAATATCAATACAAAGTGTCAAGACAGAATAAACTCTCTGCTGCTGCAGCAACAGAGATACGGTCTATAAGATATATAGATATCTAATGTATTCATACATTGTTTATGTAGGATATACGCATGTATATATAACGTAATCATATTGTTTCTTCAACTTAAAAATAGCTGACCGTTTTTTTCCCCCTTCTCTGGGTTTATATTCCCAGTTTTGATCTCGGACGTCTGGTCACTTATAGCATATAAGAATATTATATTACTGTTAAGCAAACTATGAATAATAAAACATGTGTCCGTTATCATAGCTACACGTATGACAAAAAAGCGCGTGAAAATGAGTGGTATTCAGTGAGGTAAGATGAATTAAATGCGCTGACAGTTCATTGCTCCTGCCAAATGAATTGCACTGAGTGGAGCGGATCACCACTCCAAGATGGCGGCCCCGCGTCTCGTCTGCGCCAGTAGGCAGTAGCGCTCGATGCTGCGTACCCTTATAAGATGTCTATGGTTATTACGTTAGCAGTGAGTTTACAGCCTCACTGATTTAACTACACAGCAAATAAAAGTCATGTTACTTAGCCAATAAACGTTAGCTTACATTCAAAACTTACCCTTCTTTGTGCAACTTCAAATGTCGAACGAAGTTGGAAGTTGTTGCGTCTTCGTCTGTAATATTCGAACTGCGTGATTTGCATACGGCAATTCGTTTTTTGTAGACCAAGTCGTAGTTTTTATACCCGAACGAAACCAACTTTGGTATAAATCTTTCTCACTGGCGCGTTGTTTGACAACTCTTGTTCATTTGTTGTCCTGCAATTTGATTGGCTGGATGCTGTGTGATGAAAACAATGTAGATCTAATTTGATTGGCTGTTGTACTGAGAGCACACACACTGACACGCAGCACACACGCTGATAGACAGACACGTACAAAATGAAAGCTACGGAGCGCTCCCAAATAACTTTTTAAGCTTTAGGTTTTGGGGAAAGTAGCAAGTCATGTCAAGTCAAAAGGCTCAAGTCCAAGTGAAGTCACAAGTCATTGATGTTAAAGTCTAAGTCGAGTTGCAAGTCTCTTTACATTTTGTCAAGTCGAGTCTAAAGTCATCAAATTCATGACTCGAGTCTGACTCGAGTCCAAGTCATGCGACTCGAGTCCACACCTCTGTTAAAGAGTAATGGCAACGGTTTGTTTTCAACGCCAGTCTGGTTGCTATGGCTCGAAGAACCCGTATGTAGCTCGGTTGCCCGGATGTCGGCCCTCACCTATTCAATTAATAATTATTAAAAAAATAAAAAAGGCTGGAACTGAATTCTAAAAACATTTGTTTGTATTGATGTCAAAATGAATGCACAGCAGCTGAACTTTTAATTTCTACGGAGCCCCCAAATTTTTATTTTATCACTTTTTATTTCAACAGACTCTTGCGCCGTACCTGCTGTCAAAACTGTAAAGATCGACTGCACACAGTTTCTGTCTTCACAATAAAAGCCTTGCTTCATCCTGCATACGCTAACAAAATAAGAGTCTCAGAAAGCTAGCGTGCACAAGCGGAGTTTGCCGCAAATGTACTTCTTGTAAAGTGTATTTTAAAAAAAGTATGGAAGTTGGACAAATAAGAGGCCAAAAAACAACCGAAAGGAGGACTTTTTTTCTCCTCCATTTGAAAATGTGGAGAAAAACCCCCCCACCCCCGACGAAGGGGGTGGGGGCGGGGGGCGTGGTTATTTTGATTGATTGATTGATTGATTGAGACTTTTATTAGTAGGTTGCACAGTGAAGTACATATTCCGTACAATTGACCACTAAATGGTAACACCCGAATAAGTTTTTCAACTTGTTTAAGTCGGGGTCCACTTAAATTGATTCATGATACAGATATATACTATCATATATACTATCATCATAATACAGTCATCACACAAGATAATCACATTGAATTATTTACATTATTTACAATCAGGAGTGTGGAGGGGTGGGGGGTATGGACATCAAGTAGTGGACATAGAGAGAGAGAGAGAGAGAGAGAGAGAGAGAGAGAGAGAGAGAGAGAGATCAGAAGGCATAAGAAAAAGAATCTGCATTTGATTGTTTACATTTGATTATTAGCAATCCGGGGAGGGTGTTAGTTTAGGGTTGTAGCTGCCTGGAGGTGAACTTTTATAGCGGTTTTGAAGGAAGATAGAGATGCCCTTTCTTTTATACCTGTTGGGAGCGCATTCCACATTGATGTGGCATAGAAAGAGAATGAGTTAAGACCTTTGTTAGTTCGGAATCTGGGTTTAACGTGGTTAGTGGAGCACCCCCTGGTGTTGTGGTTATGGCGGTCATTTACGTTAAGGAAGTAGTTTGACATGTACTTCGGTATCAGGGAGGTGTAGCGGATTTTATAGACTAGGCTCAGTGCAAGTTGTTTAACTCTGTCCTCCACCTTGAGCCAGCCCACTTTAGAGAAGTGGGTAGGAGTGAGGTGGGATCTGGGGTGGAGGTCTAGAAGTAACCTGACTAGCTTGTTCTGAGATGTTTGGAGTTTAGATTTGAGGGTTTTGGAGGTGCTAGGGTACCAGGAGGTGCATGCGTAATCGAAAAAGGGTTGAACGAGAGTTCCCGCCAGAATCCTCAAGGTGCTTTTGTTGACCAGAGAGGAAATTCTGTAGAGAAATCTCGTTCGTTGGTTAACCTTTTTGATTACCTTGGTTGCCATACAGCTAGAATTCACCAACTCGAGTATTTCATATATATTTCATATGTATATATGTATGTATGTATGAAATACTTGACTTTCAGTGAATTCTAGCTATATATATTTTTATTTTATTTTATTTACATAGAAAAAAAACAACAACTTGAATTTCAGTGTTCCAGTGGCTATCCATTAGATCAGTGGTCCCCAACCTTTTTGTAGCTGCGGACCGGTCAACGCTTGATAATTTGTCCCGCGGCCCGGCGAGGGGGGGAGGTGGGGGAGGAGGGGTGATTTTTTTTTTTCATGAAAAAAGTAAAATAATAAACGTGAATCCACTGTGTACTCATATGGACCTTTATCAGCACATTGCGCCAACAACATAACATGAGTATAACATCAACGTCTCTGGTAACTTCCTCTCCGCCCATTACATAAATAAAAAAAATCACGTGGAAAAATATATAAATGACAAGAATTAGCAATTCCACACTACTTTCATTATGAATGTTATTTTTCAACAGCTGAAATAAAGTTGTCAGTTTGAACCGTCAGATAAGCCTCCTGCATGTTTGTGTGCCCGAGTCGACTCACAAGCTCCTCCTCTCCCTCACCTCCGTCTGCCCAAACGCGCTCTGATTTTCGTTGCTATGGTAACGTTTACATGCCTTCAAAATAAGATGCAGATACAACATTAAAAACAAATATAAAGTGCATGAGATTTTTAACTCACCGTAACGCTAAATCAATGGGAGCCCTGAGCTTGTTTCTCTGCAACGAGACGGTCCCAACTGGGGGTAATGGGAGACAACTGGGGGTAATGGGAGACAACTGGGGGTAATGGGAGACAAAGACACCCGAAGTGTGCTTATATGTCCAGTCTGCTACGTTGTTTTGTTTTGGTGGCTGTCACTGCAGAAAATCCCGCTTCACACAGATAGGATGTTGGAAATAGCAACAGTGTTTTCAGTGCTGTGGTGGCGATCTCGGGGTATTCTGCCATGACTTTAATCCAGAAAACAGGCAGAGTTTTTGTCTGAAACACACTTTTAAGGCTGCCGTCATTTGCGATCTCCAGCATTTGATCTTACAGACATGCTGGGTTCATCTGATTTGTTGACAAATGGGTCGCGGATCCATTCCTTGGTAGTTCGTGGGTCTTTTGAAGTTGGGAAGTGGCGCTCAAACTCTTTTAAAAGCACAGACAGGTGATCGTGCAGCAGCTTGGTGAATGAAGGCGCAGGCTCAGTCTCACGCCAATGTTTGAAACATGTCCAGGTTTTTGGGTTGGTGCACTAATTGTAAGTGTATCTTGTGTTATTTATGTTGATTTAATTAAAAAAAAAAAAAAAAAAATTAATAAAAAATTCTTCTGCGGCCCGGTACCAATCGAGCCCGGTGGTTGGGGACCACTGCCCTAGATGTTATGACGTCTTTGGGCAGGCAAGCTGTTTATTTTGTGGGAAAGCGGACGTGTCCCCACTCAGTCTCAGGTCCGCATTGAGCTGGAGGGGGCGTGGCCTCCAGCTCCGGCTGAATACCGGGAGTTTGTCGGAAGAAAATTTCTGCCGGGAGGTTGTCGGGAGAGGCGCTAAATATCGGGATTCTCCCGCTAAAAACGGGAGGGTTGGCAAGTATGCTGCGTGTGCGTGCATCTGCGTGTGTGTGTGTGCGTGCATGTGCGCGTGTGTGTGCGTGCACGTGTGCGTGCGTGTTGAGAGTAGTTTGATGCAGAGATGTCTTTTTTTCATGTTGTGTAGTCGTTTTCATGAGAGTAGATTTTGAGATGAAAGATTTTGCTCTGCTGTTGTTATTTTGTAGAGGAAAATGAAAAGTTAAAAGTCAATGCTTTATCAGTTATATTTGGTGATGGTAATTATGCATTTCTATTTGTGTTTACACTAAAGGAGTGTCAGTTCTGATCTGATTAGCTATTGATAAAAATATGATAAAAATAATATATATTTTTACAGATTAAAGTTCCAGCACAATGCTTTATTTTTCTACTTCTTTCATGTTTTGAATAGAGAAATGTAATGCTTAAAAAAAGAGTAATGTTTAAAAAGGTGCAATGTTTAAAAAGTATTGTTTAAAAGTGTATGTTTTTGGAAAATTGCATTACAGACTGGACTTGAATGAGTGAACATCGTGTCCGTGTTTCTGTTCAATATTCCCCCCTCTACAGGGCTGTAACATTTTGGAGGCACCGCTGGGATCGGGTGAGACGAGGTTCGACTTCTGCCAGCGACAGACGTCCCCAGCTCTCATTCAGTCCCGTTCAACTTACCCAGGGAGGCAGCATCCAGTGACTGAAACGGAGACGGTTGGAGTGTCTACAACACAGCACAAGCAATCTGAGGTGAACTTAAAGCACCAGGAGCGCCATTGCCAAGGTTTAGCACACAAACTACCACTGCAACAGTCTAAAAGAACTGTGTGTCTCTCTTGCTATTGCTGGAGATGCTCTTAAACATGTGGAAGGAAAAAATAGAGCATCGTTAATTACAATGATAAGTAACCACCTGCAGAGAGAGGAGTTAGAGCAACTTGAGGATATGGGAATGGCAGAGCTCCTCCCCTTCAAAGACGAAGTAGACAAGATCTGTAATAAGGTAGTACCAAAGGAAGAGCCAAAAGGACCTCAAACCGCCTATCTCCTGGCACAAAGAATTTAAAATAGCTGGACAAATTGGAGAACCAGGACAAAAGGACCGCCTCACATTTTCCAGCTTAGCCCGACAGATTGAGCATGGCCTTCTCAAAGGTTTCCCAGAGACTGAAATTGTTGATGCTGTCATAAGAGCCATTGTTCCAGGAATGCAGTTACGCAGCTACTTAGAGGGGAAAAGTGACCTCACGTTACCGACTTTGAGAAGAATACTTCACTGTCATTACCAAGAAAAGAGTGCCACAGAATTATATAAGCAGCTGTCATCTGAAGTCCAAGGCACAAAAGAGACTTCTCAAAACTTCCTCATCCGTGCTCTCGATCTAAGACAGAAGATTCTGTTTGCCTCACAGGAGGCGGAGTCAGGCTTAAGGTACGACCCAGTGCTAGTGCAGAACATGTTCCTTCACTCAGTTATGACTGGCTTGCAGAATGATAATATCAAACGGGATCTCCAGCCATATCTAGAGCAAGCTCGTGTTCCTGATGAACTCCTGTTTGAGAAACTGAATACTGCATGTGCCTACGAAAGTGAGAGGCAAGACAAGAAAAAAATGACAACACCACAGCGACCTGTAGCTGTTCACTCTGCTCAGTCTGACCACAGTCCAGCTGAAAAGAAGGAGAAAACAAGCCAGTCAAGTCACAATAAGAATCAAACTGATATTCTCACAGAACTGCAGGAGATGAAAGCTAACATGTTCCTCTTAAAATATCTTAAAGCTGAAGTGGCTTCCATTAAAGAGTCTATGCAGCAGCCCTCTTACTTCCCCAGACAGCACCCAGATCCATCAGCTGCACCAGATTGCCCTCCACATCAGTCAGCACCAGTTCACTATCACCCACCACAGAGACACTGGGCCACTCCTGCCCCCGCAGCACAACACTGCTATCTTTAAGTCAACCAAAGGTTTGGCAATCAATATGCTCCGCCCACACCTGCACCACAGCGTAGAGCAAGATGTTATGCTTGCCAGCAGACAAACACTGAAGACTGCATTCACTGCTTCAAGTGTGGCAGTAGTGAACACTTCGCAGCTGGTTGCAGAATGGGAAGATCAGGTCCATTCAGAGGGAGTGGTTTAAACGGGCAAGGGTCACCCCAGCGGGGCAGGGAGTGACCGTCTCATCAATCGTGTCCCGAGTTTGTGCAAAGTGTGGTGTACATGGAAGAAATGTGAGGCTGAGACAATGTGCAACATGTAAAGGTGTGTTATACTGTTCAAAAACATGTCAACATGAACATAGGGAAGACCACAGGAATGAATGTACAACAGCCTCATGCAATACAGTCCGAACTCCACCACAAAAGAGAAAACAGGTCAAAGTCGCTCCACTCGTTGGAAGGAGATATTTAATTGACTGCCATATTCAAGGTCAGCAGGTTAGAGCTCTGTGGGACTCTGGCTCACAAGTGACTGTAGTGAGTGAACAATGGAAAACAGAGCACTTACCACATGTAACATTAAGGGACATTTCTGAACTTCTTGAAGCTGATGAAACTTTAAACCTCATTGCAGCTAATGGGGGAGACATGCCATACACAGGATGGATAGAGGTGACATTTAAATTAGCTACAGAAGGAGTCCCTACAGCAGAGGTCATTGTTCCCACCCTGATCATTAAAGGTAACAGTCTTTCTCAACCTATCATTGGCTCAAATGTGATTGGACTGATAGTTGCTACTGAACTGCAGCACGATAATGCCACCAATAAACAGCAGCTAATCAAAACTGTCCAAGCAGCTTTTCCTGGCTTTGGGATGGATCAGGCTGAAGTTTTTTTAGAGCAAATTACTGCTGAGCAGCAACCTCATGAGCATGTAGTTAAGACGACCAGAGAGCGAGTGCACATCCCCAGACACACCTCTGTAAAAGTAGAGTGTCAAGTTTTGACTGCACCTTTACAAGAGGAGACAACACTGATCTTTGAGCCTAGTGTTAATCCACAATGGCCAGAGGGCCTTGAGTTTACTGACACTGTTGTGATGTTGAGGAAGGCTGCAAAACCATTCATACTTGTCGACGTGCAAAACCCAACAGATCATGACATCGTGTTCACTGGCAGAACTGTTATTGGGACGGTACAGCAAGTTCAAGCAGTTTATCCAGCGACAATCTTTGAACGGCCCTGCACCACCCCTCCAGTAACAGTGAGTAATGTGGGAGTAAGGAATGAAGAAGGTTCTGGTGGTGAATGGGATCCCCCAGTCAACTTGGATCATCTCAGCTCACCTGAAAAAGAAATAGTGAAACAAATGTTAAAAGAAGAGTCAGGCTCCTTCTCAAACTCTGATGACGACATCGGCTGTATTGAGAATCTGCAGCTCACCATCTCACTGAAAGACACAGAGCCAGTGGCCAAGACCTACCTCTCTGTACCAAAACCACTGTATCAGGAAATGAAAAGCTACCTACATGATCTCATCACACAAGGTTGGGTGCGCAAATCAAACTCCCCCTACGCGTCCCCAGTTGTGTGTGTCCGAAAAATTAGGATGGGAGCTTACGACTGTGTATAGACTTCCGTGAGTTAAATCGTAAGACTGTACCAGACCGTCAGCCCATCCCCAGGGTGCAGGACATCATGGATGGCCTGGGTGGCAACTCCTGGTTTTCACTCTTAGACCAGGGGGAAGCCTACCACCAGGGGTTCATGTCAGAAGAGAGTCGCCCCCTCACTGCTTTTGTGACCCCCTGGGGTTTATATGAATGGATTCGAATCCCTTTTGGTCTAATGAATGCACCGGCTGTCTTCCAGAGGTGCATGGAAGAATGTCTTGAGGGGGTTCGAGATGACATTTGTGTACCATATCTTGACGATGTCCTTGTGTTCAGTCAGTCATTTGAAAACCATGTTGAAAATGTCAGAACTGTGCTGAGGCGACTGAGAGAGAACGGTATAAAGTTGAAGCCGTCCAAATGTGAGATGTTTCGACGAGAGGTTCGCTATCTTGGGCGGGTCATTTCAGCAGAGGGTAGCAAAATGGACCCTGCTGACACCATAGCTGTCAGAGCCCTAAAAAACAAGCCACCAACCAATGTGGGAGATTTAAGAGCTATAATGGGTCTCCTGAGTTATTACCGTCAGTATATTCGGGATTTTTCTCAAATCGCTGCCCCTCTCTACGACCTCATGAGAACCCCTGCTGATGTACAAAAGACTGACGAACGTGCTAAAAGAACAAGACAGCTTAAAAGAAAACACAATGGCGCGCCATCCAACCAGCCCATTGTATGGACAAAAAAACATCAACACTTACTTGAGGAACTGTTGGACCACTTAGTTGAACCACCAATCCTTGCCTTTCCTGACTTTAACAAACCTTTTGTTTTACACACAGACGCTTCCAACCTGGGCCTGGGTGCAGTTTTGTATCAGGAACAGGAAGAAAAACTGCGTGTAATAGCATATGCGTCCAGAGCCCTGACCACATCGAGAAGAACTACCATTTTCATTCTGGAAAACTAGAGTTCCTCGCCCTTAAGTGGGCTGTGTGTGAAAAATTCAGGGACTATTTGATCAGCTCATCATGCACTGTGTACACGGACAATAATCCGCTCACATATGTCTTGTCTACAGCTAAACTAAATGCAACTGGATGCAGGTGGGTTGCTGAATTAGCGGATTTTCATCTCACCATTCGATACAGGCCAGGAAAAGAAAACGTTGATGCCGACACACTCTCGAGGATGCCATTGGATATTGAGACAATGTTTAAAGACTGTACTAAGGAAATGTCCTCTCGTTCGGTACAAGCAGTCGTACAGTCAATTGAGGACCCAAATCCTAACACAGTGTGGTCCATGGCTCTGTCTGCTCAGTGTAAAGACATCAACAAGCCAGAACATCAGCCTCTCTCGCTAGCGAAGATTTGTCATGCTCAGAAGGAAGATAAAAATATCGGCCCAGTGATGGAGTGTCGTCAGTTAAATAAGAGACCTGAAAACAAACAGTTAAAATCATTCAGTGCGCAGAGTAAAAGACTGATGAGTGAATGGGAAAAACTTACCTTGGATGATGGCGGCATCCTGCGTCGAAAAACAGCTACACGAACACAGCTCGTTTTGCCAGAAAAGTACAAAGCAACTGTTCTGAAGGAGCTGCATGATGATATGGGGCACCAAGGGATTGACCGAACCACCTCGCTGATAAGAGAACGCTTCTTTTGGCCCTATATGCAACAGGACATTCAACACTATGTGGCTCGAAGCTGTTCATGTTTGAAAAAGAAGAAGCCCAGCCGAGAGATTAAGGCACCCATAACCAACATTGTCACAACTCAGCCCTTTGAGTTAGTTCTTCATTGATTTTCTACATGTTGGCCAGAGTGCAGGCGGGTATGAGTACATTTTGGTAATTATTGACCATTACTCAAGATTTGCCCAAGCGTACGCTACAACCAACAAGTCAGCAAAAACAGTGGCAGATAAACTTTTCAATGATTATGCACTGAAATTTGGATTCCCTCAACGTATCCATCATGATCAAGGTGGTGAATTTCAAAACCAGCTCATAGCACAGCTGAAAAAGACTTTTGGAGTGTTAGGTTCGCGAACAACGCCCTACCACCCTGAAGGAAATGGACAAGTCGAACGTTTTAATCGTACATTCATACAGATGCTGAGAACACTGACAGAAAAAGAGAAATCAAGCTGGAAAGACTCATTGAATAAGTTGGTTTTTGCATATAACTGGTTTTTCGCCCTTTT
Organism: Entelurus aequoreus; assembly: GCF_033978785.1. Classification (NCBI taxonomy): domain Eukaryota; kingdom Metazoa; phylum Chordata; class Actinopteri; order Syngnathiformes; family Syngnathidae; genus Entelurus; species Entelurus aequoreus. The sequence continues at coordinate 30,065,554 of NC_084746.1, forward strand.
ATCTTCTTTTTGGGAGGACGCCAAGACTACCTGTCGACATACTCTTCCGCCTGACACCAGCAACAGGTACACCTGACCACAGAGAGTACATGCGGAAGTGGCGAAAAGGGATGCAGGAAGCCTACGAAATTACAAAGAACAATGCAAGAAAGTCAGCTGAAAGAGGAAAAAGAAACCATGATCGAAAAGTGAGGAGCTCAGAGTTGGAACCAGGAGACTGTGTTCTTGTCAGGAACTTGACCCCAAGAGGAGGAACTGGCAAGCTACGCAGCCATTGGGAGGAAATTATCCACAAGGTTGTTCGTAGGGTGAATAAGGATGCTCCAGTTTACGAAGTTGTACCGGAACAAGGAAAAGGGAGAGAAAACAGGATATTACACCGCAATCTCTTGCTCCCGTGCGATCACCTGCCCTTGGAAGTTCCCCTAAAAGTTGCTAGACCGCAGAGAAAAAAACCGACAAATGAGGGGACGATCAATACTCAGCAAGAGGATGACAGTGATGAGGACTCAGAGGATGACTGGTTTTATTACCTCCTTCCACAGCCTCCTCAAGATGCACAGCCACAGACATGTAATGAAGAGGAGCATACTGGCCAGTCGGTAGGCACTGAACCTACAAGAACACATGACAAACAAGGAGAGGAACCGGAAAGACTACTACAGCCGGAGGAGGATCACAGCAGGATTGATTTGCTGAATAGCGATGAGGCACCTGAGAGACTTGGAATTCTTGGAAATGACCCTGTGCTGCCACTTCTGTCACTCCCTGCACATGAAAGCCACAGTGACAACAGACAAGCACAAGAGCGCTCAAGGAGGGAACGACGACCACCAAAGTTATTCACCTGTGATGAGTTTGGTAATCCAGCCTGCTACAATATGGATGTCCCAGCCGGATCCATGTACCCGATGCAACATTACGGAGCCTATCAACCAGGGACCCGGTGGCCAGATTATATTCAGGCCCCCACCTACCAACCTGTACTTCTGTACGGGTAACCACTCACATGGACTCTTGTGAAACTGAACACATCACACCCATATACATACACATACATTCATGGACTCTTTGACACGCACATTCATACTCACATGGACTTTTGCGAAAGCAGAGTGCTCACAAACAAACACACATCCCACTACACTCATGGACTTTTGCGAAAGCAGAGTGCTCCCAAACATACACACATCCCACTACACTCATGGACTGTTGCCAAAGCGGAGTGCTCACAAACATACACACATCCCACTACACTCATGGACGGTTGCCAAAGCGGAGTGCACACAAACACACACATCCTGCTACACTCATGGACTTTTGCGAAAGCAGTGTTAATACACACGCACACTCGTCCTGGACTGTTGAAACAGCTGCGATTTAGAATAGACGTTACCGGTTAAGCACAAGGACTTTGGGTGGGCCGATTGTCTATGCACGAACTGTTGAGAATCTAAATTGTATACTATGTGACTGCCTTACTCGATGAATGTCGAGGACGACATCTATATTGAGGGGGAGTGTGTAGTAGTTATAAAATTGCTGTAAATGTGAACATGCAGACAGTAAACAGGAAGGAAGAAAAACAAAGCTTTAATTCATTATAGTATCTGGTAAAAGTAAGAAAAAAAGGGAGAAAGAACATCATAATACGGAGCCCCTAAAGGGACATGGGAATTTTTTTTTTTTTAGACATGTATCTCGTGGCCACGAGAAAGTATCTCGTGGCCACGAGAAAGTATCTCGTGGCCACGAGAAACTTTCTCGTGGCCACGAGAAACTTTTTATAAAAAAAAAAAAAAAAAAAAAAAAAAAAAAAATTTTTTTTTTTTTTTTTTTTTTTAATAAAAAGTTTCTCGTGGCCACGAGAAACTTTCTCGTGGCCACGAGAAACTTTCTCGTGCGCACGAGAAACTTTCTCGTGGCCACGAGAAACTTTCTCGTGGCCACGAGAAACTTTCTCGTGGCCACGAGAAAGCATTGGATGCGTGCTGATGGTTTAGTGTGTGTTAAAATGGCAGTTTAGGAGTTAATATGGCTGTATTTCCAGATAGGACTTTCCCCCATGTGTGTTGTGGCAAAATGTGAATGCTTGATTAGTAGGTGTGAGACAAACACTTTATCTTCCTGGTTATTGTAACGCTACGTGTTTGACATTATTTAAGACTTTATCATGCCCGGGAAAGGACAGTTTTCCTCTTCTGTGGCTGTGGGGGGTGGGCGTGGCTTGCGGACCTGCAGCGAAGCGGAGTGTGTCAGTTAGTCCCATGTTGATGTGATCAAACTTCTTTCTTGCTTGGAAGATACACACACAATTGTAACTGTTATTTCTTCCTGCACATAATAAATATGTACAACGTGTTTGGATGTATTCATTTATGTAAAATTGTCATTAAATGTAATATTGCCTGACAAAAAGTGATACGACGTACGTAATATTTTGATATTTACACATCGCATATTTACACACGCGCATCTGACTAGAATACCCTTATGTGCATTACATATATCAACATCAACTACCTACTGTACTGTTTACTTGTTGAAATACCCTTTTTAGAACAAATATCTACCCACATAATTTATATGTGTATATATATATATATATATATATATATATATATATATATATATATATATATATATATATATATATATATATATATATATATATATATATATATATATATGCGCGTGTGTAAATATGCGATGTGTAAATATCAAAATATTACGTACGTCGTATCACTTTTTGTCAGGCAATATTACATTTAATGACAATTTTACATAAATGAATACATCCAAACACGTTGTACATATTTATTATTTGCAGGAAGAAATAACAGTTACAATTGTGTGTGTATCTTCCAAGCAAGAAAGAAGTTTGATCACATCAACATGGGACTAACTGACACACTCCGCTTCACTGCAGGTCCGCAAGCCACGCCCACCCCCCACAGCCACAGAAGAGGAAAACTGTCCTTTCCCGGGCATGATAAAGTCTTAAATAATGTCAAACACGTAGCGTTACAATAACCAGGAAGATAAAGTGTTTGTCTCACACCTACTAATCAAGCATTCACATTTTGCCACAACACACATGGGGGAAAGTCCTATCTGGAAATACAGCCATATTAACTCCTAAACTGCCATTTTAACACACACTAAACCATCAGCACGCATCCAATGCTTTCTCGTGGCCACGAGAAAGTTTCTCGTGGCCACGAGAAAGTTTCTCGTGGCCACGAGAAAGTTTCTCGTGCGCACGAGAAAGTTTCTCGTGGCCACGAGAAAGTTTCTCGTGGCCACGAGAAACTTTTTATTAAAAAAAAAAAAAAAAAAAAAAAATAATTTTTTTTTTTTTTTTTTTTTTTTTTTATAAAAAGTTTCTCGTGGCCACGAGAAAGTTTCTCGTGGCCACGAGATACTTTCTCGTGGCCACGAGATACTTTCTCGTGGCCACGAGATACATGTCTAAAAAAAAAAAAATTCCCATGTCCCTTTAGGGGCTCCGTATCATAACTAATTACTTTACAAAGTTTAAAAAAGGGTATGAAGACAAACAAAGCTGTAATAAGGTGATCTGCCATCTATTACTGTTGCCTGGTGCAGAAGAGTCTAAAAAGACCAATGAAAAAATAGTAATCTGTGTCAAAAACATTCTGTTTATTTGGAAAATACTTCCTGGTTTTATGCTTAGTTGTTTTAGTCACCGATCGGGTTTCAACTACTTTTGCCTGGGGAGACACGTTCTTTCATTCAGCCATTAGACTGGACTTGAATGAGTGAACATCGTGTCCGTGTTTCTGTTCAATATTCCCCCCTCTACAGGTAAAGAAATGTGGTTATTCAACACTTTGCAATGTATTTTTGCTCTCTGTCTGTAAGGTATATACCTACATGCTTAAAGCTGCCTGCGTGTGGATAACCACGTGTGACTGCGTGCGTGTGCGCGTGCGTGCATGCGTGCGTGTGCGCGTGCATGTTGAGTAGTTTGATGCAGAGATGTATTTTTTTTATGTCGTGTAGTCGTTTTCATGAGTAGATTTTGAGATGAAAGATTTTGCTCTGCTGTTGTTATTTTGTAGAGGAAAATGAAAAGTTAAAAGTCAATGCTTTATCAGTTATATTTGGTGATGATAATTATGCATTTCTATTTGTGTTTACACTAAAGGAGTGTCAGTTCTGATCTGATTAGCTATTGATAAAAATAATATATATTTTTACAGATTAAAGTTCCAGCACAATGCTTTATTTTTCTACTTCTTTCATGTTTTGAATAGAGAAATGTAATGCTTAAAAAAAGAGTAATGTTTAAAAAGGTGCAATGTTTAAAAGTGTATGTTTTTGGAAAATTGCATTACAGACTGGACTTGAATGAGTGAACATCGTGTCTGTGTTTCTGTTCAATATTCCCCCCTCTACAGGGGTGTAACATGGGCGAATGATATTAGATTAGGAAAGATGATCACATCTGAAGGGGTTGCACTACCTGAGGGCAACAAATACCTGGGAGTAACGAGCTTGGTCAGATACAGCTCATTTCCTACTGAGGAGTCATCTGAGCAGCAAGAATACAATCCAGGCTCTACCACTATTCAGATAGCCGGTGGCATAATGCCCTGCTAACTGAAGGAGACACAAGCCACTGCTATCAAGACAAAGCTCCTTACAATCAGTGTTGGGACTAACTGTTACGCCGTTATTTTCAGTGGTAACTTGTAGTCTGAGTTATTTTTTATATTCAGTAACTCAGTTACCGATACTACCTGATGGATTACTTTACGTTATTTTTTATATAGTATCGGCTAGAAACCCAACACTGCTTACAATGCATGCTGGGTTCAGCATCCTGAAGCTAAACACAAAGTGAGCAGATGGCGGCCAAAGACTAGTGAGCACCACAGGCACTATGTAGGAAGAAAGATGCCTCCAAGATAAAGGTAAAAACTACATGCCAAGTGGATACATCAGGCAACAGAAGCCCAGTAAGGAGGAGGAGCCAGATGGTCTGTATACAAGACAAGCCCCATGCATGGCATGTACCACAAACACATTAAAGTGTCTGACATCAGGAGAAGATACCAGCTCGGAGACACCAACCATGGCATTACAAGAAAAGGTTCTATACACAAGATCAATAGCAGCCAGTCTTCTATATCATAAGACCTCCAGTGCAGGCTGGGCAAATACGCCCCAGAAACCAGTGAGGCACATCACAGCAGGGGGGTAAAATGCTAACCAAGGAATACATCGCACACTATAACCAGGTAGCAAACTCTGTATAACAGAACATCTGTATGAAATATTGTCTGGCGGTCCCAGCGTCAAGATGGCAGACATCACCGACCTCATTGTTTTGTATAACAAGGGCTATGCTAATGTGGCTGAGAACAAGACCAACATCCTGTGGGATCTTTGAATACATGATGGTAGTGTTTTAAAATGGAAAGAGTATGGAGAGATGGACATTGTTTCGTTTGGCAGTCACCATGGAGGCTTTGACAAAGTTGGAAGGCTGGGCATACATTTTTTTGTGTCATATACAGTACACTTGTATACAAAAACAAAATCAAATTTGTCCAATAGATTTATTGTTAAGTTGATTGCAAAACTATGGCAAATATGATATACAGTGTATGGATAACACACCAAAATTAATAAACTCAAACTGCTGCTTGGAAGTAAGCAAATCCAGTTGAACACCAGAATAAAATTTGAATATGACCCAATCACGGGTATTAAAAAGCTGCCATTGCTAAAACACTGGCTAGAAAACTTTATTTCACATTTAAGTGTCCATTGCTGACATGGAGTGACATGGTTCATCTGATGGACTGGCACAAGGCGGTCCTCAGAGATCGAGCTTCCTTGGGCTTCTTGCTGGGGTCCTCTTCGAAGCTCCGCCATAGGCGGATCGTCTCATCCGCTGCCACGCTAGCAATGGTGGAACAGTCTGGGCTCATGGCCAGATTAAGAATTCGGTCTTCGTGTCCTGAAAAGACAAGTGCATGGATAAAACCCTTACATCGGGGATGTCAAACTAATTTTAGCTCTGGGGCCACATGGAGGAAGATCTATTCGGACTGATTAAAATCATGGCTTGATTAAAAATAACGACTACCGTATTTTTCGGACTATAAGTCGATCCGGAGTATACGTCGCACCGGCCGAAAATGCACAATAAAGAAGGAAAAAAACATACGTCTCACTGGAGTATAAGTCGTATGTTTGGGGGAAATTTATTTGATAAAACCCAACACCAAGAATAGACATTTGAAAGGCAATTTAAAATAAAGAATAGTGAACAGGCTGAATAAGTGTATATTATATGACGCATAAATAACCAACTGAGAACGTGCCTGCTATGTTAACGTAACATATTATGGCAGCGTTTCTCAAAGTGTGGGGCGCGCCCCACTGGTGGGGAATAGAGACATGACAGGTGGGGCGCGAGGAACGGAAGGAAATTTCACTTTACTTTTTTTTTTTTTAAATTATATTCTTAGATTTTTTTTTTACTATGCTTTCATTTTCTATACACACTGTAAATCACTTTGTGATTCTGTCTGTGAAATCCGCTATATAAATAAATGTAAATTACTTATTTTTCCTGTAGGCTTTAAATTTCTAGGTAGGAGCGAAAGTTTGACAGACATAGCAACAGTAACTAATGGGGGCGGGGCTAAGCGGAAGCTTTGTGAATGGCGACTTGGCGAGGATTTGCTGTTTTGCAAATACATAAAAAATAGAGCCACTGCTGATGAGCTGTTCGAGATAATAGAGTTTCCTCAAAGAACACAACCTTAAATGGGAAAACTGTGTGGGCTTTTGCTCTGATGGCGCACAGGCCATGGCAGGGTAAAGAAACAGGCTGCAGGCTCTAATAAAGAGGGTTGCGCCAAATGCGCATTGGACACACTGTCATTCACCGGGAAGCACTCGCGTCAAGGCAGCTCAGCCCAGAACTCAATGAGGTTTTAACAGTGGCAGTATCAAGCCTGCAACCCCGATTTGAAAAGCTGTGCAGTGCAAAACAGGCTCATTGCAGCCACTAATGCTGGAGTACTATAAAACTCATGTTCACTTTCCCTGTCTTGCCAAAATGCATAGCTCCTCTTTTTTTTGCAAAGATTGCAAAGTGTCACTTTTATTTTATTTATTATTGAACTTGATGCAAGTTATTTGATTTATTATTGAACTTGATGCAAGTTATAACACTTTTATTTGATTTATTATTGAACTTGATGCAAGTTATAACAATTGTTTTGATTTATTATTGAACTTGATGCAAGTTATTTGATTTGTTATTGAACTTGATGCAAGTTATTTGATTTGTTATTGAACTTGATGCAAGTTATACCACAGCTGCACAGTTATTTTATTTATTATTGAACTTGATGTTATTTTATGTTATTAAGTTTGAATGTATACAACTTGATGTTAAATAAATTTGAAAATGTTAAGCTTGGCATTAGCGTTCTGATGGGGCGATGGGGGCAGGTGGGGCTTGAAAACTCCCTTGTCCAAAGTGGGGGATGACAAAAAAAGTTTGAGAACCACTGTATTATGGTAAGAGTCATTCAAATAACTAACATAGAACATGCTATACGTTTACCAAACAATCTGTCACTCCCGATCGCTAAATCCCATGAAATCTTCCTCCCCGGTGTTGCCTCTGCTATGTCCTTTCTGCTGCTCGATCGCCGTTCTCTGCTGCATATTTCACTACGTCCAGCTTGTAATCTGCAGTATATAATTTCCTTTTCGGTGCCATTTTAGTTCAGCGTCTCAGTTTTTATAAGTTACAGCTAATGTTCATGTGATCCATTTTAATAACTACAGTAGTAGCGTATAGCATATAGCAGTTAGCATACCATGACCCTCCCCAACCGAATTCTTATTGGTTGACGTGTGAGTGACGATTGCTGCCATTTGCTTCGTCTCTTACGCGAATGAGATAAATAATATTTGATATTTTACGGTAATGTGTTAATAATCTCACACATAAGTCGCTCCGGAGTATATGTCGCACCCACGGCCAAACTGACAAAAACTGCGACTTATAATCCGAAAAATACGGTACTTCAAAATTGTTATGTCTTACTAAAATAGAAGCAAATTCTGAAAATGTACACATTACAAATAATCCTCTTGGCAAAACAGTTGAAAATTTAGAGGGAAAAAAAATTGGTGACGTTTGAAAACATTAAGAACTTATGCCATTAAACTTTAAGCACTTCCTGTTTAGCATTCTCATGTTAAATGATAAATGGGTTATACTTGTACAGCGCTTTTATACCTTCAAGGTACTCAAAGCGCTTTGACAGTATTTCCACATACACACATTCACACACTGATGGCGGGAGCTGCCATGCAAGGCGCTAACCAGCAGCCATCAGGAGCAAGGGTGAAGTGTCTTGCCCAAGGACACAACGAACGTGACTAGGATGGTAGAAGGTGGGGATTGAACCCCAGTAACCAGCAACCCTCCGATTGCTGGCACGGCCACTCTACCAACTTCGCCACGCCGTCCCCAGTCGCCGTTGACAGTTTAATAAAGACGTTTGGAAAAGCAATCAAGTGTTTCCTCAAACCGCCACATTGGTGACATTCGCAACTGCCACGACACATTCATCTATCATTAAAAAATTTAAATAAAAAAATTGTCAAAATGACACCATAATAGCCAAGTTAAAAAGGTAACATAACCAAACTATTAACCAATGTGAATGTGGTGGATTGAAGCATAAAATAGAACGAACAAACTGCACGTAACTAAAACGATTGTCATGTTTGACTTAAGTCTCTGCATCTTACCGTTTTATTTAATCTGTTGGATGGATATTTACAAAATGAAAAAAAGAGGTATTGTGCTTTCTGCTTCCAGCCAAAACATGAGCAGCTGGCAGCCAATCCAGAGGACACATCTTTAAACAATGTGATGCAGCTGAGATAGGCTCCAGCACCCCCTGCCACCCCAAAAAGGGACAAGAGGTAGAAAATGGATGGATGGATGTGGGTTACACTGGTATTGCACCATCCAGTGGACACATTTATAACAGCAGTTTAAAAAAAAAACATTTGCAGCTTATTTTTATACTAAACTTATTTTGCCGGGCCCTTAAACCTGTTTGTGGGCCCGTATGTTTGACACCCTTGGGTTACATGATCAAAAGGCATCTATTTTATGACTTTCTGAAAAATAAAACAATTATATACCTCTGAGGTCTGCCACTTTTGTCAGGGATGGGTACTTCCAGATCATCACACTATTGTCTGCGTAACCATGTGCAGACACCAGCTCCTTGTAGTTAGGAGCAAACAAAAGGGCGGTGACCTGAAAAGACAAAAAGTTCAAAACTTTACATTAGAAAGTGTTGAGGAACGACAGGAGGAGCAAGTCTGCACATTCTATGCATACACACCCTCTAAAAGGCTATGAATACCACCCACTTGTTAAAGGGGAACTGCACTTTGCCTACAATTCAGTTACACAAGACAACAGGTCTTTTTAATGCATTGTATCTCAAATGTAAATAAAACTTACATTGGCACCAATGGGAGCCATGAGGTCTTTGAGTCTATTCTGACCATAAACCCAAATAACCACCCAAAAATCGCCAACAATACTGTTTACATGCCGTGACCTGAATATTAACCAAGTATTGAAAATATCATAAGCGCTAACATTAAGGACCTACATTTAGCGGCGCATTGATCAGAGGCAACTTTGCTTATGCTGCTGTATTGATGTTTAAAAAAAAAAAATGTAGCACTGCATTCAAATAAACACCATGAATAGGATACCAATCATTAAATAGTAATAAAAATGAAATCAATAAAGCGCAAACTTAAAACCTCTGTTTTGAATATATTACAATAAAAATGTATTGTAAAATGTATGCACATAACACATTGAGATGACTATATATATTTATATCTAGAGATGGATCCATCGATCTATATAGAGATATATTGTATCTATCTTTACCTCTCATACATACACATTTTTTAAAAATAGTCTGCAACAAAAAACTTAATCTTAAAATAGTCTGCAACAAAAAACTTAATCTTATCGATAAAATCGATGTATCACCCAGGCCTACAACAAAGGAAAGACTGTTTGCACCAACCATTTTTATTATCCCTTCACAAGGATCATGAGTCATTCAGTTCATCTGGGGCCGTACATATCAAGCTTCTTAGAATTACTCCTAAGAAGTCTGCTAAGAGTTGACTTAAGAGTAAATACATTCTTTGCTGAAAGCTGCACTTAAAAGTTAGTTATCAAGCGTCTTACTCACACTTTTAGCGAAGTGTAGGACTGAATCTTAAGTGTCACACTCAGAGCTGAATTACGACATTACTATGTGCCGTAAACGGAATTTTAGGTGACGTCATTTCTGTGTCCATAGAAATGACCAATCACGGAAGGGAATCCGTTGTCTAAGAATAAAGAAATATCTTGGAAATATTTAAGTGGACAATGGGAGTGTATATTTTGACAAACTACAAAATAATACAAAACAAACTAGTCCCCGCCGGCACTCACGCTACCGCTCCCTCTCTTCTATCGCCCACACACTCACTGACGTCACTCACCTCACGGCCACACACATACGCTACTGTCATAACATTTTCTTTCCAATTCATTAATTAGGCAACTAATTTGAAACTGGTGTGGGTGGCTCTATATATACTAGCCCACTGCAGACACATGCAGAAATCAACAAGGAATCGAAAAGTATTAAATCTGTGACAAAAATAATATCCGCTCTGTCTAAACGATACCGCTTGATCAGGTGCTCGTCATAAAAAAAAAAAAAAACATTGTTCCGTTCCCTGAACGTTCGCGCACGTCTCTCGCCTCAGTGCCATCCCCTGCTGGCAACTCCTAACCACTTAAGACACCTCTGAAGGTCTCTTAAATATCGTGGAGAGTAGGAGTGATTGTCAGACTTAAGAACGTTGATAAAAAGCTTGTATTCTTAAGTTTGAGAGTAGGACTAAATTTCGCAAATTCTCAGGACTTAAGTGTAAAATGGCACTCTAAGAAGCTTGATAAGTACGGCCCCTGGAATATATGACCATCGCAGTGAGAGCAGACATTGTACAGTACGTGACATTTTATTATGTTGGCTCTCAGGAAGTCTGCAGTGAGTCGTAATCACTTAATGCGCCCCCCGTACACTTAAAAGAAAAATACAGAAGTATTACATATGAATGTGCCTGTTACATCATTACTTATAGCATATAAAACATTGGAAGTTTTATTTATAGCGCTTTATAGGTGAAATAAAGCGATTGGCATAGGCACAATTGTAAGCGGACTTCTGATCGCATTTACTTAGCTAGCAAGCACAAAAAAAAAAAAAATGTGTGCTTGTCTTTCATAAAGGATTGTGAATGATAAGCACCATTTTTTATTATTATTTTTCCAAACAGTGCAGTGCCCCATTGAAATGTTTGCGATCCAATAACTCAGACATTACTCTGCAGTGACTTGTGTTTGTGTGGGGATAAACCAAAGTGTAAGAAAATTCAGTTTAAAAAGTTAATATTTTTAGTAAAAGTTGCTGGTATTGAAATTGTTGCACAAAGCATTTGTACAATTTTAATTTATTATATTACTACTTTCATACCATTATAACTATTGTATTTTATGGACACAGGCATGTGATTTGAACTTAATGAAGAAGACTGAAAATAAGCCGGGGGCCGCAGGAAGGGAAAACCGTAGTTGTTGGCAGTTATGGCGAAGAGACGGATCAAGGTTTTAACACATTGTAGGTCAGAAAAAAAGTAAGAAAACTGAAAAATATTTTTACAGATAAAACGGATTTCAGACTATAGGAGCGCACCGGTATATAAGTCGCAACCCCCAAATGTTTTAAATACAAATGTTCTTCCATATATTAACCGCATTGGACTATAAGCTTTGTGTAATTACATATTCACAGATTTCAAAATTGTTTACATACCTTAACCGTTTCCAAACGATACCTTTAACACGTCAGTAAAACGGCCGATAAACAAAATCGAAATATTTGTCATGAACCCACGAGCTGCAGAAGCTAGCTTTCCAAACAGCTAAACACACTCAACTCCCTGGTGACATTTTAGTGAATTTACTTAGATTTGTGAAACTGAAATACGAAAACAATGCAATTGTACTGTTACTACTAAAGTAGATGCTTGTAAACATGTTAGCATATTAGCTAATGCCAACGACACTATCTTGATTACGGATATGGCTAAGTTTGTAGTTATGTTACGATTAGCCGCAAGGCTCAAAGCTTGGGAAAAAAGCAGGGGCTTATTGTCCGAAAAATATGGTAGTATAATAAAATTAATCAGAAGTAACCTATACAACAATTCTTGAAAGTATATGATTGCAGGATGGCATATTACTGAGTGCTAGTGCACGCTGTTGCAGCGCATCCTACTTGTCTGGATTTTCTCCAAATTTTTTTTTTAAATTTGTGTTATCTGTAAAAGCATGGAAACTTCATGCCATTGAAGAACCTGAAAAAATGCAGTAGGGGTGTTGGGTAAAAATGTATAAATTCAGATGAGAATCGCAATTTATTCAGATTCCAAAATTATTCAATTTTGAAAAATCAATTAACATACAAACAAAATAGCATTTCAAAAAGATTGTGAATCCATTCTAAAATAGTCAACCCTAAAAACAATCAAATTGTGAGTTCTTGTAAGATACACCTCCCCAACATGCAGTGTGTTTACCTGGGACTGCGTGTCTAGTGAACTGAGGCAGGCGCCACTGGTGACGTTCCACACGCGGATGTGACAGTCAGTGGAGCCGCCGCCAGAGGCCAGGATGTTTGATTGCCACGGACACCAGGCCAGGGCCTACAAAAAAAATCCCCAAAAATATTCTTAAAAAAAAATAAAAATATTCACAGCGAAAAGTAAAAACAAAAAGGGGCACATAACTGTTCTGCAAGGTCTAATCCTTACCGCGTCCCTTCAGTAAATAGTACTTCAAATTCAATACTTTTCTCACAATTATTTTTAACCACTGATGTGCTTTTACTTGAAATAATCCATACACTATTGTTTGCTTAACCCACAGCTCTTTAGCCTAATTGTTAGAATGCAAACTGTTTAATATGTTTGTGTTTATGCTTCACTAATGACAGTATTTGGCCAGCGCCGTTTTGTCCTACTAATTTTGGCGGTCCTTGAACTCACCGTAGTTGGTTTAAGTCAGGGGTCGGCAACCTTTACCACTCAAAGAGCCATTTTGGCAAGTTTCACAAATTAAAGAAAGTAATGGGAGCCACAAAATTTTTTTTAAAATGAAAAACACCGCATACAAAGCTTAAATGCTTTGTGCTATGTTAACCAGGGGTCTCCGACACACGCACCGGCATGCACTTTAATGTGGAAATTTGATGTTAGTGCAGCCCGCGAGTTTTGAATGAATGGCGCTTGATAGCGTCATACTTGCCAACCCTCTCATTTTTCCCGGGAGACTCCCGAATATCAGGGCGTGATGACACTGCATTTGGCGCCCTCTACAGTCTGCCCTAACAGTGTACCTGCTCGACCACACGTAGATTGCAATTTCAGCTTGCTCACGTAAGTGACAGCAAGGCGTACTAACTCAGCAGCCACACATCTTACACTGACGGTACCAATACCCAGAATCCCATGCAGCCCTAACTCTTCCGCTCAACCAACGCACGGAGAGGGGGGTGGGGGGGTTGATGTGTGGGGGGATTTGGTGGTAGCGGGGGTGTATAATGTAGACCGGAAGAGTTAGGGCTGCATGGGATTCTGGGTAATGGTTGTGTTGTGTTTATGTTGTGTTACGGTGGGATGTTCTCCAGAAATGTGTTTTTCATTCTTTTTTGGTGTGGGTTCACAGTGTGGCGCATATTTGTAACGTAACAATGTTAAAGTTGTTTGATACGGCTACCGTCAGTGTAAGCTATGTGGCTGATGAGTAAGTATGCTTTGCTGTCTCCTGTGTGTGCAAGTAATAACATGCAACATGTGGCTGGACTGGCACGCTGTATGTAAATGCTATAGAGGACAATTACTGCAGTGCAATTAGGGCATGCCCTTTATTTAGTAATTAGAGTGTAAATAGGATTAATTTTTCCCTGGGAGTAATCTATGAGAGACACTGAGATCCATAAGTCTCCTGGGAAAATCGGGGGGTCGGCATGTATGTAGCTGAGCCGCATCAGAGTGGTCAAGGAGCCGCATACGGCTCCGGAGCCGCGGGTTGCCTACCCCTGGTTTAAGTGTACAACTTTCACCGCCACTGCCACAGAAAGAAGTGTTATGCCATTCCTTCTTTGTCTCATTTTGTCCACCAAATGTTTTATGCTGTGCGTGAATGCACAAAAAGGTGAGCTTTGTTGATGTTGACTTGCATGGAGTGCTAATAATCCATGTTAACATGCTATTTAGGCTAGCTGTGTGTACATATTGCATCATTATGCCTCGTTTGTAGGTATATTTGAGTTCATTTAATGTCCTTTACTTATGTCCTCTGTATTAAATCAATATTTGCGTGAATGTGAGTGTGAATGTTGTCTGTCTCTGTGTTGGCCCTGTGATGAGGTGGCGACTTGTCCAGGGTGTACCCCGCCTTCCACCCGATGGCAGCAGAGACAGGCTCGGACAAGCGGTAGAAAATGGACGGATGGATGTCTGACACATTATCTGTATGTAATATTGGCTGCATTTCTGATTGTGTGCAATGTTGATCCAAACTACAGCAAACATTACCATGTTGTTCCAGACCACAGCAAACATTACCCAGCTCGCAAAGATTGTAATAAATCCATTAGAAGACAGCCGTCCTTTCCCTTAACTTGGGCACACACATCTATACCTTTGGCAGTTTTAAGCCAGTCATTTCCAGGAGTTCTCACCCTCAGACACTTAACACTTAATGTTTTGCCTTCATTATAACACTTCTAACTTTTTGCGGCTCCAGACAGATTTGTTTTGTATTTTTGGTCCAATATAGATCTTTCAACATGTTGGGTTGCCGACCCCTGGCTTAACTGAATAGTTGTTTGCATTTGTATGGCCACTTGTTGCTAGGCGACGATGCCAAAGCCAAATAGAAAGTCAATTCATGCACAGGATGCTGATTAGGCAGTTACTACATAGCAAGTAAAGGAGGTCCAACTTTTCAACTACAAAGGTGCCCGGGGCTCACTCAATAATTGACACTGGATTGAACATTTTACACTTGATGTGTATTAAAGCTGCGAAAAAATTTTTTGGTGGAACAACAATGGCCTTTTGGTTAAGAAACACTGACAAAGGACACGGAAAGATGGCAGGAAAAGCTACAGGACCTTGGGAGAATTACCCCAAAAAGGCAATCCCATCAAAAAGTAGTAAATTACTTTGTGTGTGAGAGGGAACACACCTTGACAGCTCCTTTGTGGAGATCCCAGGAGCGCACCGGAGTGCTTACTTCGCCACGGCCCTGTGATATGCGAGGCCAAATGCACACCGTGTTGTCATTGCCTCCGCTGGCCAGGTAGCGGCCGTCCGGAGACCACTTTAGGCCGCACACCTCCTGAGAGTGGCCTTTCAAGGTGAAAATGTGGTGATCTGCCACCCTCACATCATGGTGGTGAATCTGCCCTGACCTGCTGCCACTGCGCGAAGGGAGGAGATTAGCTTCCATGCGACAAGTAGAATGAGAAAAGAACAAATACCTTGAAAGGATGTGTTGATTCCAACTCATGCTGCAGACTCTTGCAGAGTGGCTCGCCATACTGCGCAGGCATTTCTCCTGCTCTACGTCCCACAACTACACAAGCAGAACAATGAGTCGTTGACCTGCAAAAGGTTATGTGAATCCCTATTAACATGATGGCGCGCACACTGACTTGGACAGCGCAGTCACTGGTCCCAATTGAGATGTAGCTTCCATCTTTGCTCCAAGACAAAGAACTGACATAGTCTGTTTCCTGCTCCATGGTCATGAGGTGGGTGATGTTTCCTTTACTAGCATCCCACAAATAGACACTATTGTGGAGCGCCACAGCCATAGTATTCTTACAGTTCCAGTCAAGCAGATTTAAATCTAGAAGGTATGGGGGTGAGGGTGCACTATAATCAGTCTTTTAAACCACACTTGACTTTTAGAACACTTGTGAGGAGTGGCGATACTTACAAAAATCATTTCTAATCTGAGGAGCATCAAGGATTCTATCGGGTGTTGAAGATATGCATCGTGTTTTCTTGTTGGACATGGGCGTGACGGTCTGATTGTAGAGGGCCTTCAAGGCACTGTGCTGGCCTGTAAAGCAAACGTCTATTAAACCACTAGTGGAAGACGCACTCCATCTAATGCAGTGGTTCTCCATTTTCTGTAATACCCACTAGGGCTGCACAATTAGACGTCGACATTGAGGTTTTAATTAGTAAAATATTAAATGAAAGAGGCTGAGGCGTCTTTGAATCTCAATTTTTGGGCCCTGTGTCCTTAGCCTGTTGGCCCATCAAAAGTGGTTACAGGAAACTGCAAGTTTGTCAGGGTCAGACCTAGGCTTTTGTGGCCCTAAACAAGATATGGTTTGTGGAGCCATTTTTAATATTACTACGGAGGGGCTAGAGCTGACTGCAGCCGAGTGAGTATAATTAGTAGTCACTTGCCACATGGCAATTATAAGGTTTGCGGCTAATGGGTGTTATTTCATGTCTAGTGGGCTTTAACGTCAAAAACTGTATTTGCTAAGTCAATCAGGTTTTTAAACTCTACTTATAAAATAAAATTATATAATTAACAAATTCCCACGGCCAGGTTCGGAACAAACGATAAACGAGGGTTTACTGCTCTTGGCAACCAGAAGTAGATTTGGCTACGGGAGTATGAGGATTTCCAAAATACACAAGAAAATACAGCTCAAGTACATTCATCAAAAGGTAAGAAATAATGTATATTTTTGGAATAACATTACAATTTGCATTTACTGGAAATAATCACATGAACAATAAACAAAGTCTACATTGACAGCAATTCAGTCCAATAGTCATGTTCTTGTATTCCAAATTATGACAAGGCCTGTCAACTGAGTTTGAATCTTTGATGACAAACATGGGTGTTGTACACAAACTCAAATCTTTTTGAAAGTAAATAGCATATTTTTAATTTTTGGGAACTTGAGACAACGTTAACTGAGCGTCCAAAAGTAAGCAGTTTTAAGCATTTAAAAGAGTAAAAATGTTAAAGTTGCAAATCAACTCAACGCATTTTTTTGCAGAAAAATTGCAATTAGTTTCTTTCCCCTCATAATAGTGCAGCCCTGATGCCCACCTTGGGGAAAAGATATTTTGCACAACAATATAATATTACCATCTGGAAGAGCAGCTGGTTTTGCACTGAATTGCAAGATGCGGGCTTCTTCTATGTTGCATCCATTCAGGGCCATTGACAATGCTTTCTGCTGTTCCTTTAACAAAAAAAAACATGGATTACAGCAACCTTAGCCACTCATTGATATAGGCAGATTTTCGTGAAAAAACTGATTAGTCATCGCCGATTAATACCAATCAGCTCTAACGGTCAAGCACAGAATAAATAACAGTTAATACATGTGATTGTATCAGCTGAACTCACTTGTGGATGATAGGTATTACAATTGGCAGCATAAAACCTTGATCGGATCATTGCCAGAGCATACATGTCAATAATCTATTTTTCTTCGGAATCAAAGTATATAGTATGTATCTCAATACATTTTATATATAGCCTAGGACAGGACGATATGCCCAAAAAACTGATCACTATTAATTTTTTCATATCATCCGATCTTAAAGAATATCACAATTTTTTTCCTCTTTATTAAAAGGCGGACTGCCCATGCAGGATTATACAGAGTACTGCATCCCTACTGCAGCATCTTTTAACAGACATTTCTGCCATGTTTGATTGAGGCAATATATGCCAACACCTGACAACTGTCATTTTGTGCTTACTAGGAGGTGCAATGGTACAGGTAATCTACGCTACGGTCTGTCCTGGTTTTAAGGCCACAGTTTTGAGCTGCAGTATATATTGAAACTAAAGTCTGTCACTAAAGTTGCTGCTCCTTCTCAATGTTAAGTTTCAACTTATGCTAGTGTTATTCATATTTCTTTATTTTGTTCTTCTGGGTGATATATCGAATATACTCGATATATTGCGGGTTTGTCTCTGTGCGATATAGAAAATGACTATATCGTGATAGTCGAGTATATGTTCTCACGCAGTTGATTTTAGCTGCGGGCATTACACTACAGGCGTTTCTCACTTTTTCTTGTCTCTCCACAGAGACATAAAAAAAGTGCACCTTCTTACATACGTCACATACTGTCGTGCGTGCAACATCATACGCCCGCGGAGCAGAGCGGTAGCGGAATGGGTAAAGTTAGCTTTTATGCTAGCGGAGTGGTGTGAGAGAGAGAAAGTGCGAATCTGGTAACAAATGAAGGAAGAATAATTCATTCCCAAGAAAAACAGCACGGGGTTCATCGTCTGGCGGTGGTTTAGCTACAAGCAGGAAGATGTTTGACAACCGTAATATGCCAAGTATGCGGCAAAAGCATTGCTACAAAAAGTAGCATTACTGCTAATGTGTAGCATCACTTGAAGTCACCCGCTAGAGAATGAATGCTTGAAACTCTACCTGTCAACATCTCCGGCCGGTGCCACCCAACAAAATGCCCAAGCAACCATTTCCAGATCAACACCGTATGAAAAAAATAGTCAACAGACGGAGATAACGTCCGCAGTAACCTACCACATAGCGAAGGACATACACTATTTGATTTCCTATTATGCAGCTCATTTTCATTTGACAGTTATTGAAATATCTTGTGTGACATCATGCATAAAAGTGCGCTTTATTTGTTTTAAACTTTTGTAGTGGCGTTCTGTACAAAAAAATCCACTTTAATTTAGTGTTATGATAAGTCCTCTTAGTGACATCATGTACAAAAGTGCACTAATAGCTTGTTTTAAAAATGTCTGACAATCTTGCACTTTCTTTTGAAATTACATGAATGTTTTTGCCACTGTTTAATAAATACAGTATTGGTAAATTGACTTAGTTGTGGTTTCCCTCTCTGCATGAAAGTTTAAAGGCCTACTGAAACCCACTACTACCGACCACGCAGTCTGATAGTTTATATATCAATGATGAAATCTTAACATTATAACACATGCCAATACGGCCGGGTTAACTTATAAAGTGACATTTTAAATTTGCCGCTAAACTTCCGGTTCGAAACGCCTCTGAGGATGACGTATGCGCGTGACGTAGCCCGGGGAACAGAGGTATGCCTTCCCCATTGAATACAGTACAAAAAAGCTCTGTTTTCATTTCATAATTCCACAGTATTCTGGACATCTGTGTTCGTGAATCTGTTGCAATTATGTTCATTGCATTATGGAGAAAGAAGCTGAGCAAGCAAAGAAGAAAGTTGTCGGTGCGAAACGGACGTATTTTTCGAACGAAGTCAGCAACAACAGTACACAGCCGGCGCGTCTTGGTTTACATTCCCGAAAGATGCAGTCAAGATGGAAGAACTCGGATAACAAGAGACTCTAACCAGGAGGACTTTTGACTTCGATACACAGACGCCTGTAGAGAACTGGGACAACACAGACTCTTACCAGGATTACTTTGATTTGGATGACAAAGACGCAGACGTGCTACCGTGAGTATGCAGCTTTGGCTTCTAAACATTTGATCGCTTGACCGTATGTGCGCAACTTTTTTTTTGCGTATGTACGTAACTTTTTTTAAATATATAAGCTTTATGAACCTTGGGTTAGGTGAACGGTCTTTTGGGCTGAGTGATTGTGTGTGTTGATCAGGTGTTTGAATTGTATTGGCGTGTTCTATGGAGCTAGGAGCTAGCATAGGAGCTAGGAGTTAGCATAACAAAGACGTAGGTGTTTTTATGCAGGATTAATTTGTGTCATATTAAATATAAGCCTGGTTGTGTTGTGGCTAATAGAGTAAATATATGTCTTGTGTTTATTTACTGTTTTAGTCATTCCCAGCTGAATACCAGGTACCGTGAGTATGCAGCCTTGGCTGCTAAACATTTGATAGCTTGACCGTATGTGCGCGTCACGTACGTAACTTTTTAAAAATATATAAGCTTTATGAACATTGGGTTAGGTGAACTGTCTTTTGGGCTGAGTGATTGTGTGTGTTGATCAGGTGTTTGAATTGTATTGGCGTGTTCTATGGAGCTAGCAGAGGAGCTAGGAGCTAACATAACAAACACGTAGGTGTTTTTATGCAGGATTAATTTGTGGCATATTAAATATAAGCCTGGTTGTGTTGTGGCTAATAGAGTATATATATATGTCTTGTGTTTATTTACTGTTGTAGTCATTCCCATCTGAATATCAGGTACCGTGAGTATGCAGCCTTGGCTGCTAAACATTTGATAGCTTGACCGTATGTGCGCGTCACGTACGTAACTTTTTAAAAATATATAAGCTTTATGAACCTTGGGTTAGGTGAACGGTCTTTTGGGCTGAGTGATTGTGTGTGTTGATCAGGTGTTTGAATTGTATTGGCGCGTTCTATGGAGCTAGGAGCTAGCAGAGGAGCTAGGAGCTAGCAAAACAAACACGTAGGTGTTTTTATGCAGGATTAATTTGTGGCATATTAAATATAAGCCTGGTTGTGTTGTGGCTAATAGAGTATATATATGTCTTGTGTTTATTTACTGTTGTAGTCATTCCCAGCTGAATATCAGGTCACCCCCGGCTCTCACAGCATCTTCCCTATCTGAATAGCTTCAACTCCCCACTAGTCCTTCACTTGCACTTTACTCATCCACCAATCTTTCATCCTCGCTCAAATTAATGGGGAAATTGTCGCTTTCTCGGTCCGAATCTCTCTCACTTCATGCGGCCATCATTGTAAACAATAGGGAACTTTGCGTATATGTTCAATTGACTAGGTCACGCTACTTCCGGTAGGGGCAAGCCTTTTTTTATCAGATACCAAAAGTTGCGATCTTTATCGTCGTTGTTCTATACTAAATCCTTTCAGCAAAAATATGGCAATATCGCGAAATGATCAAGTATGACACAGAATAGATCTGCTATCCCCGTTTAAATAAAAAAAATTCATTTCAGTAGGCCTTTAAATTTAACATATATTAATGCAATATGAACAAGAATGTTTTAACTTAGACACAAAATCAGCATATCGGTGTAGTTATATGCATCAAATGTTAATTCAAGGCTAAGGCAAAATATCGATATATACCATGTATCGTGACATGGCCTAAAAATATTGAGATATTAATAAAAGGCCATGTCACCCAGCCCTAGTTGCACTGTGTCAGGGGGGAAAATAGGCAAAACGCTGGTTGAACATTCAATAGGTCGTGACGATCCTCACTGGTATTTAGAGTGATTTAGAGGTAGAAATGGGGGCGGCATTGCGTGGTGGGTAGAGCGGCCGTGCCAGAAATCTGAAGGTTGCAGGTTCGCTCCCCACTTCTTGACATCAGAATCGCTGCCGTTGTGTCCTTGGGCAGGACACTTCATCCTTGCCCCCAGTGCCGCTCACCGGTGAATGAATGATAGGTGGTGGTCGGAGGGGCCGTAGGCGCAAACTGGCAGCCACACTTCTGTCAGTCTACCCCAGGGCAGCTGTGGCTACAAATGTAGCTTACCAACACCAGGTGTGAATGAATGATGGGTTCTCACTTCTCTGAAACACTTTGTGTCTAAAAAAGCTCTATATAAATCTAATCCATTATTAGAATTGATTGCTCCATTAGCTGTATTGCTAGCCACCAAGTCTGAGCCTATTTTTATAAGTTAGAAAAAACAAACAAAAAAAAAACAACACCTTTTGTCTTTCTCTCTCATGATTGTGAACGACAGGCAAAAGTCCAAAAAAGCACAGTTCCCCTATAAAGGTATAACAATGGATTTGGTGTGCAGTGTAAAGGGGGCCCCCCAAGACTCCTTTCGGCTTTTAAGAATACTAATTATTTACCAATGTTGCTGCTGAAGTGTTGGCATCCTTAGGCTGATTGTCCTTTGTCAGCAAGAAACTTGCCATTTCCATTTGCTTCGTATTTCTGACCGGGATGAAGCGGTCACCTCCCATCATCCTTGTCGGAGTTGCTTTCCTCATTCGGCCTGCAAATACAGGAATTATTATAGAAATACAGAACGATACCCGGGACCAGGTTTTGAAACGAGTCCACTCTTCCGCGATCTGTGCAAGGCACAGGGTTATACAAAGTAAGGTGGTACAGAGTCCACTGGTCCAAAAGCAAACTGGCTTGTGTTTTCCCTAGACTTGATCCTATTTGCGATAAGTGTCATCAAGGGGTAGCCGATCTTACCCATATGTTTTAGACCTGCCCTGCTCTGTCCCAGTTTTGGAAATCTGTGTTTCTTTCACTCTCAGCTGTCACTTCAGTCCACATTGGTCCCTCTCCCATAGTGGCGTTATTCGGAGTGGTAACTCCAAACACTTCCTTGCCGATCTATTTTGCTGATCTTGTGGCTTTTCTTAGCCTGCGAGGAGGGCCGTCCTAATGCATTGGAAGAATCACAGCACCCCCCTCTCACTCAACGTGGATAAGAGATGCTGTCCTTTATGAGGTTGGACAAGATAGGGCACTGTCTTCGGGGCTCTGGTGCAAAGTTCACCAAAATTTGGCATTCATTACAGAAACATGTTGATTCCTTGAACCTGGATGCTGCTTCTATTGTTTAGGCCGGGGGTCGGCAACCCGCGGCTCTAGAGCCGCATGCGGCTCTTTAGCGCCGCCCTAGTGGCTCTCTGGAGATTTTTCAAAAATGTATGAAGAATGGAAAAAGTTGAGGGGAAAAAAATATATTTTTTGTTTTAGTATGGTTTCTGTATGAGGACAAACATGACACAAACCTCCCTAATCGTTATAAATCACACTGTTTATATTAAACATGCTTCACTGATTCGAGTATTTGGCGAGCGCCGTTTTGTCCTACTAATTTTGGCGGTCCTTGAACTCACCGTATAGTTTGTTTACATCTAGACCTTTCTCCGACTTTGTAGGACGTGTTTTATGCCACTTCTTTTTCTGTCTCATTTGGTCCACCAAACTTTAAACGTTGTGCGTGAATGCACAAAGGTGAGTTTTGTTGATGTTATTGACTTGTGTGGAGTGCTAATCAAACATATTTGGTCACTGCATGACTGCAAGCTAATCGATGCTAACATGCTATTTAGGCTAGCGATATGTACATATTGCATCATTATGCCTCATTTGTAGCTATATATTTGAGCTCATTTACTTTCCTTTAAGTCATCTTAATTAAATTTATATCTCATGATACATGTAATATGGCTTTTAATTTTTTGCGGCTCCTGACAGATTTGTTTTTGTATTTTTGGTCCATTATGGCTCTTTCAACATTTTGGGTTGCCGACCCCTGGTTTAGGCTCACCCCATTGATCAACTTAAAATTCTGTTTACTAGCTAAACATTATACATTCCAAGGTATAGTAGCAGCACACACTAAATTGTATTATTACTTTAGTAGGTTTTTTTTTAAGGGGGGGGTTCATGTATGTGTGTGTCAAATCAAGACTCCAAACACCCCAGAACAAGCTAATCAGGTTACTTCTAGACCTCCACCCCAGAACACACCTCACTCCTACCCACTTCTCCAAAGTGGGGTGGCTCAGGGTGGAGGACAGAGTAAAACAACTTGCACTGAGGCTTGTCTATAAAATTCGCTACACCTCCCTGATACCGAAGTACATGTCAAACTACTTCCATAAGGTAAATGCCCGCCATAACCACAACACCAGGGGGAGCTCCACAAACCACGTTAAACCCAGATTCCAATCTAACTAAGGTCTTAACTCATTCTCCTTCCATGCCACATCAATATGGAATGCACTCCCAACAGGTGTAAAAGAAAGCGCATCTCTATCCTCCTTCAAAACCACACTAAAAGAACACCTCCAGGCAACTACAACCCTAACCTAACCCCCTGCCCCCACCACATCCCCGGATTGTAAATAATCAAATGTATATACTTGTTTAACTTGTATGATGACTATTATGCTGATAGTATATATTTGTACCATGAATTGATTAACGTGGACCCCGACTTAAAGTTGAAAAACTTATTCGGGTGTTACCATTTAGTGGTCAATTGTACGGAATATGTACTGTACTGTTTCATATAATGTATTCCCTTCCTTTGCAATGTACTAATAAAAGTTTCAATCATTCAATCAATGTTGGTATACATATATGCGTATCCTTGGTTTTAGGTTTTCATAACACTTTACTGTATTTGTGTATGTGGGTGTGTGTATGTATGCATATATATACACACACTTTTTTCTCTCTTCACTGACTGTTTAGTCCAGTGGTTCTTAACTTTGTTGGAGGTACCGAACCCCACCAGTTTCATATGCGCATTCACCGAACCTTTCTTTAGTGAAAAATAAAATGGTTTTTCTTTGCCTATTTAAGAAAAAATTGTTTTTTTTTACTGGTGCACAAAATGAACTGTGCATGAACATCACCTTGTTCAAAGAACAATTACACACATTCACATGAATTGATTAACGTGGACCCCGACTTAAACAAGTTGAAAAACTTATTCGGGTGTTACCATTTAGTGGTCAATTGTACGGAATATGTACTGTACTGTGTAAACTGTACTGTTTCATATAATGTATTCTCTTCCTTTGCAATCTGCTAGTAAAAGTTTCAATCAATCAATCAAAAAACCTGCAAATCAGATGGAAAATTAGAGGGAACATTGTTTGGGGGTATCCATAATACGTCGATAAGGAGAAGTTTTTATTTACACTATAAGTCGGATGTGTTTTTACCTCCGTGGCAGAGGCTCCGCCGAACCCCTGAGGCCGACTCACCGAACCCCTAGGGTTCGATCGAACCCAGGTTAAGAACCACTGGTTTAGTCTTACTGAATTGTCTTGTTTTCTCCTTCCCCCTGTTTGTGATGTTTTGTGGACATTTGCATTGCCAACATTTCAATGTATGCTGCTGTATATGTGTTGTAAATAAATAAATCTTAAAAAATACAGGCATGATTACAATTTTGTAAAATGAAAAAAGACATAGGGAAGTTTAAAGTCAGGCAAATGTTTACCAATACGCAACACAGTGGCCATATTTCCATTCAATACTACATTATAAAACGGAAGACTGACAAACTAGTTTCTATCATACCTGGTGTTCTCCCAGGCGTCTTGGAGGAATTCTGGGAGACATTAACAGACTTCCCAGGGGACAAACCGTTCATAGACATGTTGGACGAGCTCGCCTTCCTCTGCCAGCGGGCAATGGGCGCGTTTGTGATCGGCACGTCCAGCTTCAGGGTGTTGCTGATGTCGTTCTCCAAACCAAACTGCGCCATTGTGAGGAGTCTCTGCAAGAAGCCGCCGCATAACCTGCCGTTAACCGTTCAAATCAAGATAGCTAACCGTCATGCAAACCGATTTAAGAGACGTTGAACATGACTGCTGAATAAGCATTTAGAGGCAACTTAACATGAATATACACACAACTCCCCAAACGTGATGCTAGTAGCAGCTGTAAGCCAGCTAACCTAACTACCCACCGTCGACTATGTAACACAAACCCTCACCTTTTAGTTACTCACTTCTCTAGTGTTGGTGTAAAACAGTCACGCACACAAGACACGTCTCTCCGGCTCCCAGGTCTCGTGAAAAGTGTTTGAAATGTTCAAAAAAAAAACCTCACAAGATTTAAATGTCTTAGAACGCTTCACGATTGGTTGCTTGCCCAACGGTCGTGATTGCTGCAATGTAATTGGTGGAGAAGGACTTCCGCGTACGTTTTTTTAAAAAAAAAGGTTGCCACCTGCTGGAGAGGAGGTACCATTCATTATATATTATTTAATCCAAGTTTGTCTGTTTAAACCAGGGGTGTCAAACTCATTTTAGATCGGGGGCCACATGGAGAAAAATCTACTCCCAAGTGGGCCAGACTGGTAAAGTCACGGCACGATAACCTAAAAAAAAAGACGACTACAGATTGTTTTCTTTGTTTAAAAATAGAAGAAGCACATTCTGAAAATGTACAAATCATAATGTCGTTGTTGTTGGTTTTTTTACACTTACATGTTGCGGTTAATAGTATTCGATCTTTATTTGTCGTTTTTTATACTTTCTAAATAAATTATGTGATAATGTAACAAAATCGATATCCGATATTCCGATATTGTCTAACTCTTTAATTATCGATACCGAAATCAACCGGTACCGATATCAACGATACCGATGTATACTGTCGTGGAATTAACACATTTTTATGCCCAATTTGGACAACCAGGTATGGTGAAGATAAGGTCCTTTTTTTTTAAATTAATAAAATAAAATAAGATAAATAAATTAAAAACATTTTCTTGAATAAAAAAGAAAGTAAATTAATATAAAAACAGTTACATAGAAACTAGTAATTAATGAAAATGAGTACAATTAACTGTTAAAGGTTAGTACTGTCAAAGCGCTTTGAGTACCTTGAAGGTAGAAAAGCGCTATACAAGTATAACCCATTTATCATTATTATTTACTATTAGTGGACCAGCAGCACGCACTATCATATGTGCTTACGGACTGTATCCCTTGCAGACTGTATTGATATATATTGATATATAATGTAGAAACCAGAATATTAATAACAGAAAGAAACAACCCTTTTGTGTGAATGAGTGTGAAAGAGTGTAAATGGGGGAGGGAGGTTTTTTGGGTTGGTGCACTAATTGTAAGTGTATCTTGTGTTTTTTATGTTGATTTAATTAAAAAAACAAAAAAACGATACCGATAATTAAAAAAAGATACCGATAATTTCCGATATTACATTTTTAAGCATTTATCGGCCGATAATATCGGCAGGTCGATATTATCGGACATCTCTAATAATGTTCATCATTGATATTAATTTTCATTTTATTTTTATTTTTTTTACATATTGTAATATCTGTGGTAGTTGTGTAAGTGTACTGTGCCTTTAAGGGTTGGTGAACGCGCATGCACGGGAGAGTGAGTGAGAAGCGGAAGGGTGTGAGCATGAGTTGTGGCTAACAGCAGCTCGTGTATGTATGTGTGTGCGTTACTTTGGAACTACCAACAAGTTACCGCTTGTAATAAAGCAATTGAGCAGCGCTTCCTCGTCTGTGTCACTCCTTCTTCACTGCGGGGCATTACAATATGTAGCATAATCTACAAAGATGCAAATAATTGCTATTGTGACATCTAGTGGACACATTTAGAACAGCAGTTTCTTTCATTCAAAAATGTTGGCTCATTTTTATACTTCGGAAACTCATCCCGCAGGCCGGATCAAACCTGTTCGCGGGGCTTATCCGTACGTTCGACACCCCTGGTTTAAAGTATAGCTGTTAAATTAATAATTTGTTCAATCAGATTAATCACATTTTGGAATTTGGATTAATCATGACCAGTGTTGGGACTACTGTAACTTACTGTAACGCCGTTATTTACGGCGGTAACTATGAGTCTAACGCGGTATTTTTTATATTCAGTAACTCAGTTACCGTTACTACATGATGCGTTACTGCGTTATTTTACGTTATTTTTTATGTAGTATCGGCTAGAAACTGAGAAGATCTGAGTGTGTTTTATTGGAGAGCTGCGGTGTGTCGTCCTTCTGATTCTTCCTGTGTCACAAGAGGCGCGCTGTGTGTGTGTGTGTGTGCGTGTGTGTGTCTGTGTGTGGGTGGGTATATATATATATATATATATATATATATATATATATATATATATATATATATATATATATATATATATATATATATATATATATATATATATATATATATATATATATATATATATATATGTATATATATATATATATATATATATATATATATATATATATATATATATATATATATATATATTTATATTTATTTTATTTACATTAAAAAAAAAAAATACTTGAATTTCAGTGTTCCTGTGGCTGTCCATTAGATGGCAGTATTGTCCTGTTTAACTTCTCCGTTCTTAATGAGTATATCATTTCGGCCACTGTGTTCAATGGAGAAGTCTGTTCTACAAAATTTACAGGCAACATACACCTTCCCCTTCAAACTGTCCTGGATGAACTGAAATTCTTGTTTCCATTCGTTTTGGAACTTGCAAGCGTATTTCTTCATCTTGCCCCCACGCAGTCTCAGGTCCGCATTGAGCTGGAGGGGGCATGGCCTCCAGCTCCGGCTGAATACCGGGAGTTTGTCGGGAGAAAATCTCTGCCGGGAGGTTGTCGGGAGAGGCGCTGAATACCGGGATTCTCCCGCTAAAAACGGGAGGGTTGGCAAGTATGACCTAAGGATTTTAACGAGGCACTGCTAGCCAGGACAAGATTGATAGAGCCATTGCAGCGTATGTGCAAGAAGACATGCAGGCTATTTCTACAGTGGCGTCACCCGCTTTCAGGCAGCTAATTAGCATAGATAGCGGGCGTCAAACGGCAAATGGCACGAAAACATGTTCCAAGTTCCTGGACACAGTGGACAGTGAGCACACAAAAATGGAAAGCAAGCTAATGAAGACACTACAAACTCTGCCTCTGCTCATCATTCAGCACTGAAGGTACACACACTCAATTCTTTAATATACTCTTTCATTCTAGACTTCTAGAGTGTTTGATTATCACATCACTCTAAATGTATAGACTATAAAGTTCACAAACATAAAGAGGGATCCTAGTGGGCCAGGCCAGTCTTTCCTTTTCTCTAAACTAAAACTGGGGAAATGCGTAGAGTGTTCTGGGCTTCAGTACAGTGTTGATCTCATGAAGACATGATTTTATTTCACAATTTTTTGAGAGAAAAAAAAAACGCCTGATTAGGCGTGTGTATAGCAGTATGT
Organism: Entelurus aequoreus; assembly: GCF_033978785.1. Taxonomy (NCBI): domain Eukaryota; kingdom Metazoa; phylum Chordata; class Actinopteri; order Syngnathiformes; family Syngnathidae; genus Entelurus; species Entelurus aequoreus. The sequence goes on from NC_084746.1 coordinate 30,094,482, forward strand.
GTGCAGTATATAGTGAAGTTTTTGTTTTAATATATTTTCTGTAGGAGAACAAACATGACACAAACCTTGGTAATTGTTAGAAATCCCACTGTTTATGTTATACATGCTTCACTGATGAGGGTATTTTGCAAGCACCAATTTGTCCTACTAACTTCAGCGATCCTTGAACTCATCGTAGTTTGTTTAAATGTACAATTTTCTCCAATGCTGCCACAGAAAGACGTGTTTTATGCCACTCCTTCTTTGTCTCATTTTGTCCACCAAACTTTTTATTCTGTGCGTGAATGCACAAAGGTGAGCTTTGTTGATTTTATTGATTTGCTGGAGTGCTTATCAGGCATATTTGGTCAATCCATGACTGCAAGCTAATCGATGCTAACATGCTATTTAGGCTAGCTGTATGTACATATTGCATCATTATGCCTCATTTGTAGGTATATTTAAGCTCATTTAATTGCCTTTACTTATGTCCTCTGTGTATTTAATTTATATTTGCATGTCTCATGACACATTATTTGTATGTAATATTGGCTGCATTTCCCATAGTTGTTTGTGTGACATGTTGTTCCAGACCACAGCAAACGTTACGCAGCTTGTAAAGATTGTAATAAATCCATTAGAAGAAGACAGCCTGCTGTTTCCTTAAACTTGGACACTTACATCTATATCTTTGGCCATTCTAAGCCAGTAAAATTTTTAATTTTCTGTCAACAACAGAGCGACACAGTCATTTTGATAGTAGGCTAATATAGCTAATATAGACACTTATATCATGTGTTGCCTTCATTATAACACTGAAATAAGCCTTTTGAATTTTTGCGGCTCCATAGAGATTTTTGTTTTGTATTTTTGGTCCAATATGGCTCTTTCAACATTTTGGGTTGCCGACCCCTGTCCTAGTAGCAGGAGAAGTACAATGTTTTATTTCGCTTTGCAGTGGTGGTCATACTGATTTTTTATATCTTTTTACTGTCATGTTGTGTGTAATTTGTTGCAATGTTACAAGTCACAACAACCAACATATTGCTCCAAAGAAGAAAAAAGACGTATATATATATATATATATATATATATATATGTGTATACAGTATATGTGTGTGTTTAAAGACAGCAAGACAATAGTACATTGGCACTTTTTATCAACACAATAATAAGTGTACAGTTGAAAAGTATTGGTCAAAATCATCAAATTACTTAATAAAAACTACTGTGAGTTGTAGGTATTAAGTTCTGAATACACAATACAATACAAACATTGTACACAAACAAAGTTTTTACTATTTAAATTAAAGCCCCACCTAAAGTACCAGTGGAGTGGAAAAACAAGATGTTTAGTTTTGCATGTCTCATGACACATTATCTGTATGTAATACTTGCTGCATTTCAGATCGTTGTTTGTGTTGTTCCAGACCACAGCAAACATTTTACCTAGCTTGCCAAAGATTGTAATAAATCTATTAAAAAAAGACAGCCTGCCGTTTCCTTTAACTTGGACACACACGTCTATACCTTTGGCCATTAAAAGCCAGTAATTTCCAAGAGTTATCTCACCTTCTGAGTAGCATTTGATTTAATGATTTATAATGTTGTAAAAATGTGTAAGTTAACTATTAAAATTCAACATTTCTGTCAACGAAGATTTGCTTCAGCCTGCGACACAGTCATTTTGATAGTAGGCTATTATAGCTAATATAGACACTTACGTCATGTGTTGCCTTCATTATAAGACTTAAATACGGCTTTTCATTTTTTGCGGCTCCACACAGATTCGTTTTTTGGATTTTGGTCCAATATGGCTCTTTCAACGTTTTTGGTTACCGACCCCTGTCCCGGTAGCTGTGTGCTTTCTGCCTGTTGTACCTCGTCCAAGATTAAAAAGTAAAGGTGACCTTTGAGTCAGTTGCTCCTAAATAGTGGCGTGCACTCCCATATGATCTGAGAGATGCCAACTAGTGACGTAATAAAGTCGTTCGTGGCAGATTACGTCCTCTACAAAGCGAGGCTACAATGCACATACTTGTGGATCCACAAGGTAGTAACGGACCCACGGCAATTATGCCGCAAATCCGTAGATTTTAGTATTGACCCGTGGCGCAGGTGTCACAGGTCCGTTCCACCTTTTGTCGTACATCCGCTTTGGTTCCAGAACGCATACTTTTTCCTCTAAAGTAGCATACACTATATTGCAAAAAGTATTTGGCCACCTGCCTTGACTCACATATGAACTTGAAGTGCCATCCCATTCCTAACCCATAGGGTTCAATATGATGTCGGTCCACCTTTTGTAGCTATTACAGCTTCATCTCTTCTGGGAAGGCTGTCCACAAAGTTGTGGAATGTGTTTATAGGAATTTTCCACCATTCTTCCAAAAGCGCATTGGTGAGGTCACGCACCGATGTTGGTCGAGAAGACCTGGCTCTCAGTCTCCGTTCTAATTTATCCCAAATGTGTTCTATCGCAGTGGTCCCCAACCTTTTTGTAGCTGCGGACCGGTCAACGCTTGAAAATTTGTCCCACGGACCGGGGGGGTTTGTAAAAAAAAAATACAATCATGTGTGCTTACGGACTGTATCCCTGCAGACTGTGTTGATCTATATTGATATATAATGTAGGAACCATAAATATTAATAATGGAAAGAGACAACCCGTTTGTGCGAATGAGTGTGAATGAGTGTACATGGGGGAGGGAGGTTTTTTTGGGTTGGGGCACTAATTGTAAGTGTATCTTGTGTTTTTTATGTTAATTTAATTAAATAAATAAACAAATATTAAAATATAAAATTGTATTTTTTTAATTTTTTAATTTCTTGTGCGGCCCGGTACCAATCGATCCACGGACCGGTACCGGGCCGCAGCCCGGTGGTTGGGGACCACTGTTCTATCGGGTTCAGGTCAGGACTCTGTGCAGGCCAGTCAAGTTCATCCACACCAGACTCTGGCATCCATGTCTTTATGTACCTTGCTTTGTGCACTGGTGCACAGTCATGTTGGAAGAGGAAGGGGCCTGCTCCAAACTGTTCTCACAAGGTTGGGAGAATGGAATTGTCCAAAATGTTTTCGTATCCTGGAGCATTCAAAGTTCCTTTCACTGCAACCAAGGGGCCAAGCCCAACTCCTGAAAAACAACCCCACACCATAAATCCATCCATCCATCCATTTTCTACCGCCTGTCCCTCCTACACCAAATTTCACACTCGGCACAATGCAGTCCGAAATGTACCGTTCTCCTGGCAACCTCCAAACTTAGACTCGTCCATCAGATTGCCAGATGGAAAAGCGTGATTCATCACTCCAGAGAACGCATCTCCACTGCTCTAGAGTCTAGTGGCGACGTGCTTTACACCACTGGATCCGACGCTTTGCATTGGACTTGGTGATGTATGGCTTAGATGCAGCTGCTCGGCCATGGAAACCCATTCCATGAAGCTCTCTGCGTACTGTACGTGGGCTAATTGGAAGGTCACATGAAGTTTGGAGCTCTGTAGCAACTGACTGTGCGATCCTGATCATTTGGATGGGTGGCCAAATACTTTTGGCAATATAGTGTATGTACATTTATTGAGTGACTACAATAAAGCAATTAAGATACAGGATAAAAGTTAATAATTTATAAAGGTATGATAATCATTGGATTTTATCGCTGAATTCAGCCCTGCCATGTTCTTAGGGTAGTGTACGATAGATCCAAGAACCCCTGTGAGGATAAAAAAAGCGATTATCCAAAAACACACACTGATGAATTGCTCTACACAGAATATTCTCTTACCCCCAGGGAAAGTCAGACCTAGGGAAGAATGTGAGAGAGACAAAACACATGACCATGCTAAACTCCTGAGTATGTACACTCTTAAAGAATCCAAAGCAATGATAAGAAACAGTAAAACAAACAAAGAATGTAATTGACTCACCCTGTTTAGTGGCGAGGAGGAAGCTGATGCCAACAAGCCCAGTGAAGGCCAGAAGTGCCAAGATTGAGATCAAAAACTGCGGGGAAGGAATCTCTGGCTCTAAGAAACATTGCAAGATGTTACATTATGACATGACAGATGTAACGGTAGACCCTGATCACAGTTTGGTACACGCCTCTCTGTTAAGACCACGGTTCAATTTATTTTAAGTACAGTAAGGGAACAAAACACAAAACATAAAACTGGTTAGCGTTTGTGCAAACAGCTTTTATGCTTTAAAAAAAAACAAAAAACATAATGAGGGTCTTATGGAATAAATGGTAATTCAACATTGTATTTGAAATCAAAATGGGAAAATGAATTAAGGGTGATAATGACATCTGAGGAATGGTATGATATATGGGAAACCCAGTTTACTTCCACTAGTTTAAAACAATTGATGGTGTTTAATTGGAAAATGAGTCTTTTTTTCATTACACCCAAGTTTGTGGCTCCTTAAATTCACATCAGGCATACATTTTTTGAGGTTGTGCAAAAGTTAAATCATTTTGGGAAGAAGTACACTCAGTCATGTCTTAAGTGCTGGAATATAAAATTCCAATGTCATGCGTGACTATGTATATGGGACTTGCAGTGTCAGTTGTACGCACAGAGGATCATTATTTGCCTAAGGTGCTTTTTACAGCTTCTAGGAAAGCCATCACATGATGGATGCGGGTATAAACTCTAACCTCCTACTCAGAACCTGTGGCTAGACATTATTAAGGAAATATGGACAATAGAGAAAATATATAAAATATCATCGTTATTTTGGGGCGTCATGGCGTAGTGGGTAGAGCGCCCGTGTCAGAAACCTGAGGGTTGCAGGTTCGCTCCCCGCCTCTTACCATGCCGTTGTGTCCTTGGGCAGGACACTTCACCCTTGCCCCCGGTGCCGCTCACACCGGTGAATGAATGTTGAATGAATGATAGGTGGTGGTCGGAGGGGCCGTAGGCGCAAATTGGCAGCCACACTTCCGTCAGTCTACCCCAGGGCAGCTGTGGCTACGAAAGTAGCTTACCACCACTAGGTGTGAATGAATGATGGGTTTTTAACATGTAAAGCGACTTTGGGTACTTAGAAAAGCGCTATATAAATCCCAGTTATTATTATTATTATTATTATTTTAAAAAAACTATGCAATTTGGTGTTGTCTGTTTATCTGTGTTCAGCTCTGCGATGAGGTGGCGACTTGTCCAGGGTGTACCCTGCCTCCCTCCCCGCAGCTGGGATAGGCCCCTGCCCCCCACGATCCCGAGGGACAAGCAGTAGAAAATGGATGGATGGATCTATTATCTTTTATTTCCAAAAGGCATGTTGCATGTTAAAATGGTGATGTTTTAGGGGGAGACAAGCACCAATTAAAGAGTCCCTAGTATGCCAAACCAACTTGTCTTACCTATTGGTAACTGCTGTTGTGTATTTGGGATCTGCATAAGTCCGAAAATTTTAAATCAAACAGTAAAGGTATTGCAGAGATATTCATAAAACAATCTTGCCTAGCTTCATACGTCCTGCAAACGAGTCGTTCAAAATTTGCCAAACCTGTGACGTTTTTAGCACCGATGACATCACCGGATGATCCATAAATGGTATTATATATGCTCGAACTGCTTTGAGCGGGTCAACCACTGTTGTAGCCAATAAACTTATTTTGGCTCGTATATGCACATCCATCCTTTGCGGACTTTGAAGGCTACAACGGTGACTCCCATTTGTCACATATTCCAAACGTTTTTTTTTATCATCTTTAAAATCCCCCCCAAAAAAGACATAATGATTGTGAATTATCGGCAAAATTCAAAAAAAAAAGTGCAAATCCCCTTTAAGTTCTGCACTAGTTCATCCAAGATATCTTTATCATAATGTATTTATTCATTATTTATCCATCCATCCATCCATCCATTTTGTACCTCTTGTTCTTTTTGGGGTTTATCATTTATCAAGTCTATGTGTATTTAAAGGCCTACTGAAATTATTTTTTTTAAATTTAAACGGGGATAGCAGATCCATTCTATGTGTCATACTTGATCATTTCGCGATATATTGCCATATTTTTGCTGAGAGGATTTAGTAGAGAACATCGACGATAAAGTTCGCAACTTTTGGTCGCTGATAAAAAAAAGCCTTGCCTGTACCGGAAGTAGCGTGACGTCACAGGTTGAAGGGCTCCTCGCATTTCCCCATTGTTTACAATGCAGCCAGAGCGATTCGGACCGAGAAAGCGACGATTACCCCATTAATTTGAGCGAGGATGAAAGATTTGTGGATGAGGAACGTGAGAGTGAAGGACTAGAGTGTAGTGCAGGACGTATCTTTTTTTGCTCTGACCGTAACTTAGGTACAAGGGTTCATTGGATTCCACAATTTCTCCTTTTTCTATTGTGGATCACGGATTTGTATTTTAAACCACCTCGGATACTATATCCTCTTGAAAATGAGAGTCGAGAACGCGAAATGGACATTCACAGTGACTTTTATCTCCACGACAATACATCGGCGAAGCTCTTTAGCTACGGAGCTAATGTGATAGCACATCGGACTTAAATGCAGATAGAAACAAAAGAAATAAACCCCTGACTGGAAGGATAGACAGAAAATCAACAATACTATTAAACCATGGACCTGTAAATACACGGTTAATGCTTTCCAGCTTGGCGAAGCTTAACAATGCTGTTGCTAACGACGCCATTGAAGCTAACTTAGCAACGGGACCTCTACAGAGCTATGCTAAAAACATTAGCTATCCACCTACGCCAGCCCTCATCTGCTCATCAACACCCGTGCTCACCTGCGTTCCAGCGATCGACAGAGCGACGATCATAGATGTGGTCGGCGGCCCGGAGACGGAGAAAGTCAAGGTGAGGTCACCGGCTAGCGCGTCTGCTATCCATCTCAAAGTCCTCCTGGTTGTGTTGCTGTAGTCCGCCGCTAATACACCGATCCCACCTACAACTTTCTTCTTTGCAGTCTTCATTGTTCATTAAACAAATTGCAAAAGATTCACCAACACAGATGTCCAGAATACTGTGGAATTTTGAGATGGAAACAGAGCTTTTTGTATTGGATTCAATGGTGTACCAATACTTCCGGTTCAACGATTGACGTCACGCGCATACGTCATCATACATAGACGTTTTCAACCGGAAGTTTAGCGGGACATTTAAAATTGCACTTTATAAGTTAACCCGGCCGTATTGGCATGTGTTGCAATGTTAAGATTTCATCATTGATATATAAACTATTACACTGCGTGGTCGGTAGTAGTGGGTTTCTGTAGGCCTTTAACACATACTGCTAGTATATTTATAAAAATGAAATAAAATCAAATGTAAAAAACTGCAAACTGCTCGCAGGTTGTTCTCCTCAGGTAGACGAGTGCTTCTAAAATATTTTCTGACACCTTGCGCTTCATTCAACCAAACTGTAGTAACGAGCCACTTCATATTCTCAGTAATGGCAATGGCGTTGCAACGATGGGAACAGTAAATAATTTGATTACTCGTTACTGAAAAAAATAACCCCGTTATACTCTAAAGCCGTTATTACCAACACTGCATGCCGAGGTGTTGTTTTCCATGTCTTTTATTAACATACTGTATTTCTTTTTAAGCCCCAGTCTTGTCTATAGAGTTTCGCTTTTTTTTAGTTCAACCAAGACCGCCGACTTCACGTGATACTTGAAGATGCTTCATAATGAAAGCGAAACAATGCGGTGTTTACATACAAACTTAACCAATGTGAACATGGAAGATGTAATTATAAAATGAAATAGAAAAACAACAAATATAGAAACACACATTTTTACAATGGAGTTCAGGGTGCACATCGTGCCGTCAACAAACTGCGAGCACTGCACAAAAATCTAACTACAAAGATGACGGTCATGTTGCATTTTACTGTTTCATTATTCTTATCTGTTGAGTGGATAATTTACAATAAAAAAAAAGGTATTGTGCGTTGCTACAGCATTAGTCTGTTGCCAGCCACAATCGATTGGAGTAGCGGCAGCCAATCCAGAGGGCGCTTAAAGTCAGCTGACACGTCATCTTTAAACAGTGTGCAATGTGACGTGGGTTACACTTGAATTGCTATTGTGACATCCAGTGGACACATTTAGAACAGCAGTTTCTTTCATTAAAAAATTGCAGCTCACGTTATACTTAAACTTATTTTGCGGGCCATGGGCCGGATAAAACCTGTCTGCGGGCCTGATACAGCCCCCGGGCCGTACGTTTGATACCCCTGACCTAGACGGTAAGGTCAAATCAAAAAGTTTGCTGAAATATGAGGGGTGTACTCACTCGAAATGTGATAAAATACTGTATGTTTGTGACATAATAATGTATATACCTGGCTGCTCTTCAGAAAGCTTCAATTCCCTCATCAGGATCATGCATTCATCCTCCAGTGAGCTCCGCCCCACTCGCTCCCACAACGCTTTGAGGGCCGCTGCTTGGGGAGTGTGAGCTGTCCAAGTGCCATTGTGGTTCAGAGACAGGTAGACCACACCGTCGTAGAAAAAACGATCTGTCCTCTGCAGCTCGGACCCCTCCAGTGTGCAGTCACGAGACCAAATGTAGCTTTGGTTCCCTGGGGTGTACAATATAAGACATGAAGACATATATGAGGTTTCATTCCTTGATAGTTCATTATTATCTTACCCAGCAATGCCGACTGGTTTCCACTGAGGAGTCTAAGAGCGAGTAAATCAGCTGACATTCTTTGAAGAATGTTGCTGAGCTCCTGGTTGGTGGCAAGAAGGGGGACTCCATTGAGAAGAACTCGCCCGGTGACGGGCCGATGACCCAAAACGACCGGCTGCTGGATCTGAACATTAATCCTATCTAAAACAGATGGCAAGGTGAATATGCGCGTCAAGGGTTTGCAAGTCACAGGAGAAAGAAAGCAGGTTAAAATGTAACAAACTTTAAGTCTAAAGTGCAGACAACAAAGTGGAAGTATGCATTTATAATGAATAATGTTATTCCCTTCAATCAGAGGTGTCCAATGTTTAACTCGGGTTCATTTGAGGCCAGTGGATCAATAGTTATTGGCCCATGTCATGGTCTAAAACAGGGGTCTCAAACTCATTTTAGCTCAGGGGCCACATGGAGGAAAATCTGTGTACACGGTATTAAAACAAAAATAAATAAAGACAACTTCAGATGCTTTTCTTTGTCGTACTTTGATCAAAAATAGAACAAACACATTCTGAAAGTATTACAATAAAAATATAGCAAAAAATACCGGCAATGGTAAAATTTAGATCCATGAAGGAAAGAAGAAAGTGAATGAATGTTTACAACTGAATACATTTACATATGCATAAAAATTTAATTTTCTTTTGTATTATTTTTTTTAATGAATTAAGTAACATTTATGACAACCTTTTTCCAAAACACAATATAGAATGTGAGATGTAACAGTATAATGCATACATTTATCATTTGTTTTCAAAACGGTTACAAAAAAGTGGGACCCCAAAAATGTACAGTGGGACCCCATTTTTATGACTTGATGGGGTCTCTGGGACCCCATCAAGTCATAAAAATGGGAGTATTGATGGAATATTGGTGTGTGCAAAACAGCAGCAGGCGGCTTTGGCCTGCGGGCCGGTTCTAATACTAATCAAATATCATCCTGGGGGCCATAGATAATTCAATCGCGGACCGGATCTGGCATGAAAAAGCGCAGATTCCAACCACTGAAATACTTTGTATCAGAGGTGTGGACTCGAGTCACATGACTTGGACTCGAGTCAGACTCGAGTCATGAATTTGATGACTTCAGACTCGACTTGACAAAATGTAAAGAGACTTGCAACTCGACTTAGACTTCAACATCAATGACTTGTGACTTCACTTGGACTTGAGCCTTTTGACTTGACAAGACTTGCTTCTTTCCCCAAAACCCAAAGATTAAAAAGTTATCCAGGAGCGCTCCGTATCTTTCATTGTGTACGTGTGTGCCTGTCAGCGTGTGTGCTGCCTGTCAGTACAACATCCAATCAAATTAGATCCACGTTGTTTTCATCCCACAACATTCATCCAATCAAATTGCAGGACAACCAACAAAGAAGAGTTGTCAAACAACGCGCCAGTGAGGAAAAATTATGCCAAAGTTAGTTTCGTCCGGGTATTAAAACTACGAGTTGGTCGACAAAAAACGAATTGCAGTATGCAAAACATGCGGTTCGAAGATTACAGACGGAGACGCAACAACTTCCAACTTCGTTCGACATTTGAAGTTGCACAAAGAACGGTAAGTTTTGAATGTAAGCTAACGTTTATTGGCTAAGTAACGTAACTTTTATTTGCTGTGTAGTTAAATCCGTGAGGCTGTAAACTCACTGCTAACGTCATAACCATAGACATCTTATAAGTAGACACAGCATCGACCACTACTGCCTACTGGCGCTGACGAGACACGGGGCCGCCATCTTGGAGTGGTGATCTGCTCCACTCAGTGCAATTCATTTGGCAGGAGCAATGAATCAGTGCATTTAATTCATTCTACCTCACTGAATACCACTGATTTTCACGCGTTTTGTTTGTCATACGTGTAGCTATGATAAAGGACACATGTTTTGGCGTGTTTTGTTATTCATAGTTTGCTTAACAGTAATAGAATATTCTTATATGCTATAAGTAACCAGACGTCCGAGATCAAAACTGGGAATATAATCCCAGAGAAGGGGGAAAAAAACGGTCAGCTATTTTTAAATTGAAGAAACAAAATGATTAGGTTATTTATACATGCGTATATCCTACATAAACAATGTATGAATACATTAGATATCTGTATATCTTAGGGACCTATAGACTGTATCTCTGTTGCAGTTGAGGGGATCCGGTTTGGTAGCTGCTGGATTAGGTCTCTGCTTTTTGCAGATGATGTGGTCCTGATGGTTTCATCTGGCCAGGATCTTCAGCTCTCACTGGATCGGTTCACAGCCGAGAGTGAAGCGACTGGGATGAGAATCAGCACCTCCAAGTCTGAGTCCATGATTCTCGCCCGGAAAAGGGTGGAGTGCCATCTCCAGGTTGGAGAGGAGATCCTGCCCCAAGTGGAGGAGTTCAAGTACCTTGGAGTCTTGATCACGAGTGAGGGAAGAGTGGATTGTGAGATCGACAGGTGGATTGGTGCGGCGTCTTCAGTATTGCGAACGCTGTATCGATCCATTGTGGTGAAGAAGGAGCTGAGCCGGAAGGCAAAGCTCTCAATTTACCGGTCGATCTACGTTCCCATCCTCACCTATGGTCATGAGCTTTGGGTTATGACCGAAAGGACAAGATCACGGGTACAAGCGGCCGAAATGAGCGTCCTCCGCCGGGTGGCGGGGCTCTCCCTTAGAGATAGGATGAGAAGCTCTGCCATCCGGAGGGAGCTCAAAGTAAAGCCGCTGCTCCTCCACATCGAGAGGACCCAGATGAGGTGGTTCAGGCATCTGGTCAGGATGCCACCCGAACGCCTTCCTAGGGAGGTGTTTAGGGCACGTCCGACCGGTAGGAGGCCACGGGGAAGACCCAGGACACGTTGGGAAGACTATGTCTCCCGGCTGGTCTAGGAACGCCTCTGGATCCCCCGGGGAGAGCTGGACGAAGTGGCTAGGGAGAGGGAAGTCTGGGCTTCCCTGCTTAGGCTTCTGCCCCCGCGACCCGACCTGGGATAAGCGGAAGAAGATGGATGGATGGGCCTGAGCTCATCTAAAATGGACTGATGCAAAGTGGAAAAGTGTTCTGTGGTCTGACGAGTCCACATTTCAAATTGTTTTTGGAAACTGTGGACGTTGTGTCCTCCGGACCAAAGAGGAAAATAACCATCCGGATTGTTATAGGCGCAAAGTTCAAAAGCCAGCATCTGCGATGGTATGGGGGTGTATTAGTGCCCAAGGCATGGGTAACTTACACATTTGTGAGGGCAACATTAATGCTGAAAGGTACGTACAGGTTTTGGAGCAACATGTGTTGCCATCCAAGCAACGTTATCATGGACGCCCCTGCTTATTTCAGCAAGACAATGCCAAGCCACGTGTTACAACAGCGTGGCTTCATAGTAAAGAGTGCGGGTAGACTGTCTGCCTGTAGTCCAAACCTGTCTCCCATTGAAAATGTGTGGCACATTATGAAGCCTAAAATACCACAACGGAGGCCCCGCCCGGACTGTTGAACAACTTAAGCTGTACATCAAGCAAGAATGGGAAAGAATTCCACCTGAAAAGCTTCAAAAATTGGTCTCCTCAGTTCCCAAACGTTTACTGAGTGTTGTTAAAAGGAAATGCAATGTAACACAATGGTAAAAATGCCTCTGTGCCAACTTTTTTTGCAATGGTGTTGCTACCATTAAATTCAAAGTTAATGATTTTTTGCAAAAAATAAAGTTTCCAGTTCGAACATTAAATATATTGTCCTTGCAGTCTATTCAATTGAATATAAGTTGAAAAGGATTTGCAAATCATTGTATTCTGTTTTTATTTACGAATTACACAACGTGCCAACTTCACTGGTTTTGGGTTTTGTACATACATCTATAATCATAAGTTATTCACGGTTACAAGCAGCCCTCTGAGTGTGGGCAGCCATAACTGCCCTGGCATAAAACCTAATTAGTATACAGTATAAAAGTTCAAGTTTTCCTTTTCTTTTTGATACATGCAACAATCACTTTGCTGGATGTGATAGCTCCCGAAAAAGGAAAAATAGACCAAAGGGCATAAAAGGTAACAATAACTACAAACCTTTGTCTTTAAACATGTACAGGATATTTTCTTATTTTACGACCCCAAATCTTCCTGTGTCCAACACCATTGACGGAGTAAAAGTAGCGTTTCTTCTTGACAAAAATGTTCAAGTCAAAGTAAAAAAATATGTTGCATTAAAACTATTGTGACGTGACGTATAATATTCCAAAACGTTACATAAGTAAATATAACAAGTGCAACAAATACAGTAGCCATATAGTAAACAGTGTGCATTAACTTTTTTTAAAAAAAATTAAATACGTCATGCATTTATACATTTTCAGTTTTTGCATACAAAATGACATATTTACGATACGAGGCGTAAGTGTTTCTTACCGACAAGAGCCGGGAGAACCAGCGATGTTTGAGCCAACATGAGCAGAATAAGGCATTGAAAATACATGTCTGTTCAGGTTTAAGTCCTCAAACGTCTGCAATATTAAAACTAATCACAACTTCTAAACAGACATTGACTGACCACAACTCCGACGTGCGCCTCATAAGAGTCTCCGCCAACGCGTGTCATCTTGATCGCTTGTGATTGGCTCTCACTTGTGGTCACGTGGGCTGTACCACCTTGTTTCCCCCAAAGGTTTCTTTAAAACGGCAGCGCATGTGCCTCACAATACAAAGGTCCTGGGTTCGATCCTCGGCTCACAGTCTCTGTGTGGAGTTTGCATGCATGTTCTCCCCGTGACTGTGTGGGTTCCACCTCCAAAGACATGCACCTGGGGATAGGTTGATTGTCAACACTAAATGGTCCCTAGTAGTGTTGTAACGATACCAATATTTTGGTACAGGTAGTAAAAATGTTTTCGGTACTTTTCTAAATAAAGGGGACCACAAAAAAATGGCATTATTGGCTTTATTTTAACAAAAAATCTTAGGGTACATTAAACATATGTTTCTTCTTGCAGTTAAGTCCTTAAATAAAATAGTGAACATACTAGACAACTTGTCTTTTATTAGTAAATAAACAAACAAAGGCTCCTAATTAGTCTGCTGAGGTATGCAGTAACATATTGTGTCATTTATCATTCTATTATTTTGTCAACATTATTAAGGACAAGTGGTAGAAACATAATTACTTGTTCATTTACTGTTAATATCTGCTTACTTTCCTTCTTCTCTTCTTGTCCAGCTCCTCCCGGGGAATTCCGAGGCGTTCCCAGGCCAGCTGGGAGACATAGTTTTCCCAACGTGTCCTGGGTTTTCCCCTTGGCCTCCTGGACGAAGTGGCTGGGGAGAGGGAAGTCTGGGTTTCTCTGCTTAGGCTGCTGCCCCCGCGACCTGACCTTGGATAAGCGGAAGAAAATGGATGGATCTGCTTACTTTCTCTTTTAAGATGTTCTATGTCTACACTTTTGTTAAAATGTAATAATCACTTATTGTTCTGTTAGTTGATACTTTACATTAGTTTTGGATGATACCACACATTTAGGTATCAATCCGATACTAGGTAGTCACAGGATCATACATTAGTCATATTCAAAGTCCTCATGTTAGCATCGATTAGCTTGCAGTCATGCAGTGACCAAATATGCCTGATTAGCACTCCAACAAGTCAATAACATCAACAAAGCTCACCTTTGTGCATTCACGCACAGTATAAAACGTTTGGTGGACAAAATGAGACAAAGGAGTGGCACAAAACATGCCTTTCTGTGGCAGCATCGGAGAAAGTTGAACATGTAAACAATCCACGATTAGTTCAAGGATCACTGAAATTAGTAGGACAAACCGGTGCTTGCCAAATACTTTCATCAGTGAAGCATTTTTAATATAATCAGTGGGATTTCTGACAAATAGGAAGGTTTGTGTCATGTTTGTTTTCCTGCAGAAAATGAATGTATGAAATAGGTTTATTTCGGTCATATAATCAACCATTAACCATTTTGTGTGACCGTTTAACAGTACAGATTATACATTAACAATCATACACATTTACACACAAAAAGAAAAGAAAAGAAAAGAAAAAGAATGACCGAAAAAAGAAATAGGCTGAAGCCAAAGCTTATATTTTCCTATCCTAAAATATATTAAAACAAAAAATGTTTTTTTTTCTTCATCTTTTTCCATTTTCACACATCTCTGAAAGAGGTCCAGAGATATAACAAAGGTCTTAACTCATTCTCCTTCTATGCCACATCAATATGGAATGCACTCCCAACAGGTGTAAAAGAAAGGGCCTCTCTACCCTCCTTCAAAACCGCACTAAAAGAACACTTACAGGCAACTTCAACTGTAAACTAACAAACTTCCTTTCACATCCTACCTCCCCGGATTGTAAATAATCAAATGTATATAATCAAATGTAGATACTTATACTTATTCTTATTCTTGTACTTTCTGATCTCTATCTCTATGTCCACTACTTGCTGTACATATCCTACCAAGTCAGTCCTACACTATTCCAATGTCCATTTCTCTGATGATGCAATTGTTGATTACTGGAGTGTTGATATCAACCAAACCGGGAGGGCGTGGCGAAGTTGGTAGAGTGGCCGTGCCAGCAATCAGAGTTAGCTGGTTACTGGGGTTCAATCCCCACCTTCTACCATCCTAGTCACATCCGTTGTGTCCTTGGGCAAGACACTTCACCCTTGCTCCTGATGGCTGCTGGTTAGCGCCTTGCATGGCAGCTCCCGCCATCGGTGTGTGAATGTGTGTGTGAATGGGTGTATGTGGAAATACTGTCAAAGCGCTTTGAGTACCTTGAAGGTAGAAAAGCGCTATACAAGTATAACCCATTTATTATTTATCATTTAACCTAACCCCCCACCCCCTCCTCCACACCCCGGATTGTAAATCATGTAAAGAATTCAATGTATATACTCTGATGTTTATCTTGTGTGATGACTGTATTATGATGATAGTATATATCTGTATCATGAATCAAATTAAGTGGACCCCGACTTAAACAAGTTGAAAAACTTATTCGGGTGTTACCATTTAGTGGTCAATTTTACGGAATATGTACTGCACTGTGCAATCTACTATTAAAGTTTCAATCAATCAATCAATCAATCAATCAATCAATCAAAGCCACTAGGGCGGCGCTAAAGAGCCGCATGCGGCTTTGGAGCCGCGGGTTGTTGACCCCCGCCCGAAACTGATACTGTGGGCAAATGCTGGTACGACATAATGCTGGTACATAACGTGCAGCTCCAAAATAAAATACAATAAAATAAAAATAAAATAGAGCAAATGACATAAATCAGGGATGTCCAAACTTTTTCCACTGAGGGCCGCACACGGAAAAATTAAGGCATGTGGGGGCCATTTTGATATTTTTCATTTTCAAACAATAACAAAAATATATGCATTTTTTATTTATTTTACCTTTAGGGGTCCCGGGGACCATAAAGGGTCTCAGTCATTAAAATGTTAAAAATAAGTCAGATTATTATTTTTTTTAAATTATTTAACGCTTACAGTAAATCTCTATATCAACTTCAAGTTGATATAAAGTAATACAAATTAAAAAAAAGGTTTTATGGCTTTTCTGTCAAAAACAACTTAGTTTTTTTTTATAGTAAAATTGAAATATGCAGTGTTTAGTAATTAGAGCCCTAAAAGATCAATAATGCAGGACACCATTGATTTTGATTATTTCATATTTTTAAGTAATCACAGTGAAAAGATAAATAAAAAATCACTAAATATATTTGGGATCCAAAAGGTGCCCTACTCATAAAGTGATACATTTTTATTAGGTTTTTCTTTTACTTTCAACACTTAAGTTACGAGATCAACTTCAGATATATCTGTCGATTTTATGCTGGAACTATTATTTTGTTTGTTTTATGCGCTTTTGTCAAAGAAAACTTTGATGTTTTTATATGGCTACTACACAATTTATGCAATATTTACCACATAAAACATTTTAAAGTGAAATATTTGAAGTAATTGGAGCCCTGAAAACAATTCATTATAACATGGGTGAGGTGAGGTGGTTCGGGCATCTGGTCAGGATGCCACCCAAACGCCTCCCTAGGGAGGTGTTTAGGGCACGTCCGACCGGTAGGAGGCCACGGGGAAGACCCAGGACACGTTGGGAAGACTATGTCTCCCGGCTGGCCTGGGAACGCCTCGGAATCCCCCGGGAAGAGCTAGACGAAGTGGCTGGGGAGAGGGAAGTCTGGGCTTCCCTGCTTAGGCTGCTGCCCCAGCGACCCGACCTCGGATAAGCGGAAGAAGATGGATGGATGGATGGATGGATGGATGGATGGATGGATTTTTTGTCATTATTTTTTTTTTTTGAGCAATGGCAAACAAAGAAAAATGAAGAAAGACTTAAGAAAAAAAACAGCCTGCATGGCAGCTTTTGTGTCAACATTGCAACTTTTTCTCGTTAGATTTCACCTCATTCCACTTTTTTTAATGTTCTTTTTTATTTTTACAACAGTATTTCCAGAATGTGTGGCGGGCCGGTAAACAATTAGCTGCGGGCCGCAAATGGCCCCCGGGCCGCACTTTGGACACCCCTGAAAATGGAGACAGCTAAAATTGTATAAATAACCAATACCCCAAAATGTTATCTTTGAATTTGTATTACCTGTTTTAACACAGTCACACACTGCCAAATTGTTTAGGTTTTGGCACATATCACATACACTTTTACAAACATTAGAGATGATTTCAATCCATCATTTTATATAGGTCCTACAAAAATACAATTTCATTTTAAAAAAATGTTGATTTTAGTGCCATCTTGTGGTACACCCTTGTAGTGCTGCCTTTTGATTGGCTGAGCCGTTGCCAGGACTGTTTACGGGAAACATGGCTTCCCTGTCTGTTGTAGAGCCTCAAGAAATGGAAGGTGAGTACATATGCAAAGATGCCTGTTCCCCATCAGCACTGTTATCCAGGGTAAATGTCACTGGTGGTGACGAGCGACTTTTCAGTCGTGTGAGTGTATCCAAACTGTCGTCCTGCTTGTGTCTAAACAGATGCACACATCACGCATGCTAGCGAGCAGGCTAACAACAAGGGTCGTTGGCTGACGTTGTTCGCTTAACGTCCAACATGAAGCCACATTATACCGACAATCGACTTCCGATCCCTGCATGAGAATTCGCAATATACGAGAGTGTTCTTAAAATGTATGGAAATGTGCCAACACTGGTGACAGCTTGAAAACAGGCTGTTAGCCTAATTGCCATAGGCATGGTGGTGGTAGCACACCCACAACAACGAGTCGGTTCCAAATGATGTCCATTTGAGTGCATTGTAAACAGTGTGACTTTCCCCAATAGCACATATAATAGTACTATAAAGGTATTTGCAAGGAAACAGTACGACTAAACCACGGGTTCTCAAGCTTTTGGACTTGGGGGCCCAACTTTTCCACTACTTAGGGTCCCAGGCCCACTTAAATATTAACACTAAAATAGTAATCTTACTCTTGATTTTAATCATATTCAAAAATGACATCCAACCTACTTAAAGTTTAACAGTGCTAAGATAACCTAATTATAACTAAATTGATATTAAATGATAATGTATATGATTCTTGAATCAAATCAAATCAAGCTTTATTTATAAAAGAAATGCAGCGCAAAGTGCTTTATAAAGTTAAAAACAATACCCCAGTGACCCATATCCCCCATTATCACATACGTAAGCACGGACACAGATACCAAACACACACAACATACACACATATGCAACTATTTGGACCAATGACTGCATGGCTGAGTACAGAGGACACATGTGAGTAAACACTATCACAAGAGCCACCTGCACCAGGAGGTCATCAGACCATGGCCACCAGGACGCTGACACAAAGGCGCCCCCACAAGCACGGCCGATAACACCTGAGGCAGATGGCTCATCTGAGGAACGTTGGAAAATAAAAATAATAAAACTTGTAAAATAGTAAGAACCATGTGTAGAGATAAAGAATAAGATACAAGTAAGACATATGAAGATTAATAGAAAAATAAAAAATAAAAATATATGTACAGTAAATAAATAAATAAAAGTAAATAAAATCTTGCATAACTAATAGGATAAAAAGTAAAATACGAATGACTTCAATAAAATAATTAATATTAGGTAAAAGCCAAATCAAAAAGGTGGGTCTTAAGCCTGCTCTTAAAAACATGAAAGTTCTCAGAATAAACTGTCAATAAAATTTAAGGGCAAATGAAAATACAGCGTCACCACTTAAGTCATATTTTTTGCGCTTCAGAAACTTCTCAATGACTTAGGCCCCAGACCTCTTCTGTTTGTCTGATATTGTCATTACAAGTGGTGGGAAAGTTGATTAAAAACAGCTAAGAAACAGATATTTCTGCGGCGGAGGTTGCTGAGGTAGTTAAAAAGCTCCTCGGTGGCAAGGCCCCGGGGGTGGATGAGATCCGCCCGGAGGTCCTTAAGGCTCTGGATGCTGTGGGGCTGTTTTGGTTGACAAGACTCTGCAGCATCGCGTGGACATCGGGGGCGGTACCTCTGGATTGGCAGACCGGGGTGGTGGTTCCTCTCTTTAAGAAGGGGAACCGGAGGGTGTGTTCTAACTATCGTGGGATCACACTCCTCAGCCTTCCCGGTAAGGTCTATTCGGGTGTGCTGGAGAGGAGGTTACGCCGGATAGTCGAACCTCAGATTCAGGAGGAACAGTGTGGTTTTCGTCCTGGTCGTGGAACTGTGGACCAGCTCTATACTCTCGGCAGGGTCCTTGAGGGTGCATGGGAGTTTGCCCAACCAGTCTACATGTGTTTTGTGGACTTGGAGAAGGCATTCGACCGTGTCCCTCGGGAAGTCCTGTGGGGAGTGCTCAGAGAGTATGGGGTATCGGACTGTCTGATTGTGGCGGTCCGCTCCCTGTATGATCAGTGCCAGAGTTTGGTCCGCATTGCCGGCAGTAAGTCGGACACGTTTCCAGTGAGGGTTGGACTCCGCCAAGGCTGCCCTTTGTCACCGATTCTGTTCATAACTTTTATGGACAGAATTTCTAGGCGCAGTCAAGGCGTTGAGGGGATCTGGTTTGGTGGCTGCAGGATTAGGTCTCTGCTTTTTGCAGATGATGTGGTCCTGATGGCTTCATCTGGCCAGGATCTTCAGCTCTCGCTGGATCGGTTCGCAGCTGAGTGTGAAGCGACTGGGATGAGAATCAGCACCTCCAAGTCCGAGTCCATGGTTCTTGCCCGGAAAAGGGTGGAGTGCCATCTCCGGGTTGCGGAGGAGACCCTGCCCCAAGTGGAGGAGTTCAAGTACCTTGGAGTCTTGTTCACGAGTGAGGGAAGAGTGAATCGTGAGATCGACAGGCGGATCGGTGCGGCGTCTTCAGTAATGCGGACGCTGTATCGATCCGTTGTGGTGAAGAAGGAGCTGAGCCGGAAGGCAAAGCTCTCAATTTACCGGTCGATCTACGTTCCCATCCTCACCTATGGTCATGAGCTTTGGGTTATGACCGAAAGGACAAGATCACGGGTACAAGCGGCCGAAATGAGTTTCCTCCGCCGGGTGGCGGGGCTCTCCCTTAGAGATAGGGTGAGAAGCTCTGCCATCCGGCTGGAGCTCAAAGTAAAGCCGCTGCTTCTCCACATCGAGAGGAGCCAGTTGAGGTGGTTCGGGCATCTGGTCAGGATGCCACCCGAACGCCTCCCTAGGGAGGTGTTTAGGGCACGTCCGACCGGTAGGAGGCCACGGGGAAGACCCAGGACACGTTAGGAAGACTATGTCTCCCGGCTGGCCTGGGAACGCCTCGGGATCCCCCGGGAAGAGCTGGACGAAGTGGCTGGGGAGAGGGAAGTCTGGGTATCCCTGCTTAGGCTGCTGCCCCCGCGACCCGACCTCGGATAAGCGGAAGAAGATGGATGGATGGATGGATGAAAATACAGCGTCACCACTTAAGTCATATTTTTTGCGCTTCAGAAACTTCTCAATGACTTAGGCCCCAGACCTCTTCTGTTTGTCTGATATTGTCATTACAAGTGGTGGGATAGTTGATTAAAAACAGCTAAGAAACAGATATTTTTTCGCGGCCAAACAAGGGGCCAGGGCCCTATGGTTAAGAAACACTAAACTAAACCAACAACTTTGAATGCTGATTTGTAGTGGATCGAAAGGGAGAGTCTGAAGAGTCAGGTGATGATGAGACCAGGAGGAAGAGCATAAATGGCGACATGGATCCAAATCAGCCGGCTGCCTCAAGTAAGTCCTTCACCCATCCATTTTCTATACGACATGTACTCATTTGGGTCATGGGTAAGCAGGAGCCTATCCCAGCGGACTTCTGGGGTAAGCGGCCGGCGACACACTGGACTGCCCGTCAATCATGGGGCTCACATTCACATCCATGGACAATTGAGAGTCTCCAGTTAACATGCATGTTTTTGGGAAGTGGAAGGAAGTCAAAAGTCCTACGAGAACCCATGCACACGAGATAATATTATAATAGTCATTTTTAAAAACCCTACTAATGCACATATTTTTAATGTAATAGCAGCATTTGTTTGTTTCCGATGGTATTAAACAATAAATGATAAATAATAAAAATCAATTTACGAACTTAATTGGTTCTTGAATATGGTTCGTAAATCAAAAAAATTGTATAGTGAAGCATAGTTCCCCATAAGAAACAACGTAAATATAAATAATAGGTTTCAGCTTCGACAAATTTTAGTTAAAGGCCTACTGAAACCCACTACTACCGACCACGCAGTCTGATAGTTTATATATCAATGATGAAATCTTAGCATTGCAACACATGCCAATAAGGCCGGGTTAACTTATAAAGTGCAATTTTAAATTTCCCGGGAAATATCCGGCTGAAAACGTCTCGGTATGATGACGTTTGCGCGTGACGTCACGGAGTGTGCGGAAGTATTGGGACACCATTGTGTCCCAATACAAACAGCTCTGTTTTCATCGCAAAATTCCACAGTATTCTGGACATCTGTGTTGGTGAATCTTTTGCAATTTGTTTAATGGACAATGAAGACAGCAAAGAAGAAAGCTGTAGGTGGGATCGGTGTATTAGCGGCTGGCTGCAGCAACACAACCAGGAGGACTTTGAGTTGGATAGCAGACGCGCTACCGTGAGGACGCAGCTTTCTTCCAAACATTTGATCGCTTGCCCGTCCGTGCGTGCCGTACGTACGTAACTTTGGGGAAATATATGTGCTTCTATGAACTTTGCGGAAGTGAACGGTACTTTGGGCTGTAGGATTGAGTGTGTTGTGCGGGTGTTTGAGTTGTATTGGCGGGTTATATGGACGGGGGGGGAGGTGTTTGTTATGCGCGATTAATTTGTGGCATATTAAATATAAGCCTGGTTGTGTTGTGGCTAATAGAGTATATATATGTCTTGTGTTTATTTACTGTTTTAGTCATTCCCGGCTAAATATCAGGTCCCAGCCGCCTCTCACAGCATCTTCCCTATCTGAATCGCTTCCACTGCACTCTAATCCTTCACTTTCACTTTCCTCATCCACGAATCTTTCATCCTCGCTCAAATTAATGGGGTAATCGTCGCTTTCTCGGTCCGAATCGCTCACGCTGCTGGCGTCCATGATTGAAAACAATGTGCAGATGTGAGGAGCTCTTCAACCTGTGACGTCACGCTACTTCCGGTACAGGAAAGGCTTTTTTTATCAGCGACCAAAAGTTGCGAACTTTATCGTCGATGTCCTCTATCAATCAATCAATCAATCAATGTTTATTTATATAGCCCTAAATCACAAGTGTCTCAAAGGGCTGTACAAGCCACAACGACATCCTCGGTACAGAGCCCATATACGGGCAAGGAAAACTCACCCCAGTGGGACGTCAATGTGAATGACTATGAGAAACCTTGGAGAGGACCGCATATGTGGGTAACCCCCCCCTCTACTAAATCCTTTCAGCAAAAATATGGCAATATCGCGAAATGATCAAGTATGACACATAGAATGGATCTGCTATCCCCGTTTGAATAAGAAAATCTCATTTCAGTAGGCCTTTCAGGTTTGTACACTTTGAAGACAATATAAATTGCTATGCTGGGCAATTATATGATCGTGATCGATGATGGCGATTAATTTCAGTTCGATCACAGTGATCAGCTGTTAGCATATATCCTCGATTACACATGGCGGAAATGTCTGTTAGAAGATACCGCAGTAGTAAAAAGTAGGGAAGCAATGGTGCTTGGTATAATCCTGCATGGAACAATCTGCCTTTATTGACCGTGATCCTGCATGTGTCTGTGTGTGTGTGTTTGTGTACGTGTGCATGTCGTGTTTGTGTCCGTGTGTGTGCGCGACTGCCCCTGTCCATCGTCGCGAAAGTCAGGCTCGTCATGATGTAATTAATGTTCAATCAGCGTTGTGCCTTTTCCCCCTTACACAGCTGGAAGTGCAGCCCAGAAGAATAAAATAAGTAAATACTGACTGTTTGAGTTCACGTTGTGTTGCGCAGTAATCCTGCCATGAATGCGGTCTCGCAGGCAGGCACAGAA
Organism: Entelurus aequoreus; assembly: GCF_033978785.1. Classification (NCBI taxonomy): domain Eukaryota; kingdom Metazoa; phylum Chordata; class Actinopteri; order Syngnathiformes; family Syngnathidae; genus Entelurus; species Entelurus aequoreus. Next base: position 30,117,621 of record NC_084746.1, read on the forward strand.
TGTTGTTGTCATTAAACTACTGTATTGGTCCCGACTGGGAAAATAAATACACCTTCTAAGGCCATATCCACACGAACACAGATACTTAATAAACGCATACTTATCTCTGCGTTTAGGCCTCTTGTCCACTTGCAAACGCATACTTTTGCAAACGCTGGCCAAAGTGTAGAGTTCCAAAACTCTCCGCTTAGTGTATGCGTGTACACGGGACAAACAGAGACCTGTGATGACATCACGGTTGTGCGCTGTCATTTTCAAAGCTCAAGACTGCCTTGCTGGCTTTAAACCATGTACGAGGACTTACTGTATATTTGAACGGAAACATGCTGCTATTTTCACTCAACATTAATAAAAAAGTAACATCAAAATAGGCTTTGCTACACTGCCGACAGCGCAAATGACCGTCCGCTGTTTTGGATACGATCGCTGTCGGACCTCCACCTGATGGGCCAACTTTGACAAGCAAGACTTTTTTCTCTGTGTCATAAGAAAGGTGCAACATCATCTCATGTTTTTAATCCTTATTTAACAACAGATCATGAAGTTAACTTACGTGCATTGCTTCCATTTGTGTAGATGGAGCTGGGAGCGACCGTGCACGTGCGTAAAAAGCGACCGAGCAACTAAAAAAACCCATTATGCAGTATCCTCCTTGTAGTGTGTACTGATGTTAATGACAATATACACTTTATTGCACATGTAATATATCACTATATCGATGATAAGATGCTTTATAAATTCCATGAGAGTTTTGCAGCGGCACACGCACAAACATGCAAAAGGGTTTCCTTGGCTCGTTAGTGCGTGCAGATTTTAGAAATAATGTATACTTCACTGCTCATGTAATACATCACAATGTTGCTGATTAAAAACATGTTATAATTCTGTGAGTGTTGGGTTTCAGCAGCACAGGCGTGCATGTATGCTTTAAACACTAAAAACAAAGATGCTTAGTATTCCCTGGGCTCTGTGTAAGTGCAGGCTGGTTTTAAAGATAATGTACATGTCATTGTACGTCTAGCATATCAAAATAAACATCGTAATAACAGAGGTGTAATGCCACCAAGTCTGCTGTTGCTGCTTTTTTCAGGCATCTGATTGGACAAAATGTGCATGACAATAAGTGTATGTGTTGGTGTGTAGACGGAGACAGTTTTGAAACTACATTTGTGTGGATGGAGATTGTTTTAACCTTGTTTTAACCGTTTTTGAAACTCTGTGTTCCTGTGGACATGGCCAAATTCAATCAGAAAAAAAACACTTTGTTCAAATTATTTTTGAGTGTGTGGATAAAAACAATTAATTCCTGACATAATTTTAAACTTCTTTTATGTGTTGGTACACGTTGTATTACAGTACCTCAAATTCAACCTGCACTTTAATGTACTTTCATTAAATATAAGATACAGATATTGAGATTAAAAAAACTCCTAAATCTGGGTCACCGTTTGCCAAACCAATGGTGAGAAGCACTGATGTATACAACTAATCAAAGAATACAAATAAGAATTTACCAAATAAAAGTGTTGTTGTATTCAGTGCAACACTGATACTTTGTTTACTGCAGAATGAAATATGTGATGACAAACAAAATAACAAAAGAACTTTGAGAAGAAAAAAAATGATTTCTCTTTAAACACCCCCCACCGCTTTCCCCCCAATCCTGCACGGAAATTGTGATATTTATCGAGATTGAATGATATGAAAAAATAAATCGTGATAATTTTTTTGGCCATATCGTCCAGCCCTATAACAAACAAACATAACGGGTGATGTATCAACTTTCTATCTAAAAACGAGGAGAACTGCTGTACCGTACTGTGCTCTGCTAACACGGGCACACACAAAGAAGCCACTATGGTGCCCTCCCAAATGATCAGAAATCCTTAAGTTTAACAACCACATTGCTACAAAAATAAACATTTAAAAAAGGTCAAATCTACTCACATTGACAAGGAGCTGAAAGAATGGAGCAGACAGACAGAGGGAGAGAGAAGGAAGGGGGCTGCAACCCCCCCACCCCCCGTTCGTACACAGAGACATAGCGCGCACGGAGGCATACTTGTGCCAGTTCAAGAGTTCGTAAATCTAAATGTTTGCAAATAGAAGGGTTCATACACTGAGGTTCCACTTTTGTCTCTCCAAGATATTCCTCTTCTGTCTCAGCCGAGTCTTGTCCTATAAGAGCATAGCTTGTTTTATTTACAATGATGATTTATGTCTGTGCATCATTTTTCATAGATAAGGAAGAGTCTCCTGTCGACATGGATACCATCACTTTGGACCCGGAAGAGGAGGTAAGAGGAGGCTGTTGCTGGAATTAATATGTTGGGGGGAAAAAATATATTTTTTGCTGGGTTGCATATGACGTTGTGTCCATTTTTCTTGTTCGCTGCTAATTCACATGATGGTCAGCAAGCTTGGGCGTAGCATTGAAACAAGTGAGAGTGAGTGTAGTGTATCCTTTTTCTCAATGGCGTCACCATCACAGCAGCCCGGCACTCGTTATGTCACTCAAATACGTTACTTACCGATGCACAAATAAGTCCAAAATTGTCTTTCATGGATTTATGCTTGATTTGTGGACCCATCCATCCATCCATCCATCTTCTTCCGCTTATCCGAGGTCGGGTCACGGGGGCAGCAGCCTAAGCAGGGAAACCCAGACTTCCCTCTCCCCAGCCACTTCGTCCAGCTCTTCCCGGGGGATCCCGAGGCGTTCCCAGGCCAGCCGGGAGACATAGTCTTCCCAACGTGTCCTGGGTCTTCCCCGTGGCCTCCTACCGATCGGACGTGCCCTAAACACCTCCCTAGGGAGGCGTTCGGGTGGCATCCTGACCAGATGCCCGAACCACCTCAACTGGCTCCTCTCGATGTGGAGAAGCAGCGGCTTTACTTTGAGCTTCAGCCGGATGGCAGAGCTTCTCACCCTATCTCTAAGGGAGAGCCCCGCCACCCGGCGGAGGAAACTCATTTCGGCCGCTTGTACCCGTGATCTTGTCCTTTCGGTCATAACCCAAAGCTCATGACCATAGGTGAGGATGGGAACGTAGATCGACCGGTAAATTGAGAGCTTTGCCTTCCGGCTCAGCTCCTTCTTCACCACAACGGATCGATACAGCGTCCGCATTACTGAAGACGCCGCACCGATCCGCCTGTCGATCTCACGATCCACTCTTCCCCCACTCGTGAACAAGACTCCAAGGTACTTGAACTCCTCCACTTGGGGCAGGGTCTCCTCCCCAACCCGGAGATGGCACTCCACCCTTTTCCGGGCAAGAACCATGGACTCGGACTTGGAGGTGCTGATTCTCATCCCAGTCGCTTCACACTCAGCTGCGAACCGATCCAGCGAGAGCTAAAGATCCTGGCCAGATGAAGCCATCAGGACCACATCATCTGCAAAAAGCAGAGACCTAATCCTGCAGCCACCAAACCAGATCCCCTCAACGCCTTGACTGCGCCTAGAAATTCTGTCCATAAAAGTTATGAACAGAATCGGTGACAAAGGGCAGCCTTGGCGGAGTCCAACCCTCACTGGAAACGTGTCCGACTTACTGCCGGCAATGCGGACCAAACTCTGGCACTGATCATACAGGGAGCGGACCGCCACAATCAGACAGTCCGATACCCCATACTCTCTGAGCACTCCCCACAGGACTTCCCGAGGGACACGGTCGAATGCCTTCTCCAAGTCCACAAAACACATGTAGACTGGTTGGGCAAACTCCCATGCACCCTCAAGGACCCTGCCGAGAGTATAGAGCTGGTCCACAGTTCCACGACCAGGACGAAAACCACACTGTTCCTCCTGAATCCGAGGTTCGACTATCCGGCGTAGCCTCCTCTCCAGCACACCTGAATAGACCTTACCGGGAAGGCTGAGGAGTGTGATCCCACGATAGTTAGAACACCCCCTCTGGTTCCCCCTCTTAAAGAGAGGAACCACCACCCCGGTCTGCCAATCCAGAGGTACCGCCCCCGATGTCCACGCGATGCTGCAGAGTCTTGTCAACCAAGACAGCCCCACAGCATCCAGAGCCTTAAGGAACTCCGGGCGTATCTCATCCACCCCCGGGGCCTTGCCACCGAGGAGCTTTTTAACTACCTCAGCAACCTCAGCCCCAGAAATAGGAGAGCCCACCACAGATTCCCCAGGCACTGCTTCCTCATAGGAAGACGTGTTGGTGGGATTGAGGAGGTCTTCGAAGTATTCCCCCCACCGATCCACAACATCCGCAGTCGAGGTCAGCAGAACACCATCCTCACCATACACGGTGTTGATAGTGCACTGCTTCCCCTTCCTGAGGCGGCGGATGGTGGTCCAGAATCGCTTCGAAGCCGTCCGGAAGTCGTTTTCCATGGCTTCCCCGAACTCCTCCCATGTCCGAGTTTTTGCTTCCGCGACCGCTGAAGCCGCACACCGCTTGGCCTGTCGGTACCTGTCCGCTGCCTCAGGAATCCTATGAGCCAAAAGAACCCGATAGGACTCCTTCTTCAGCTTGACGGCATCCCTCACCGCCGGTGTCCACCAACGGGTTCTAGGATTACCGCCACGACAGGCACCAACTACCTTGCGGCCACAGCTCCAATCAGCCGCCTCGACAATAGAGGCGCGGAACATGGTCCATTCGGACTCAATGTCCAGCACCTCCCTCGTGACATGTTCAAAGTTCTTCCGGAGGTGGGAATTGAAACTCTCTCTGACAGGAGACTCTGCCAGACGTTCCCAGCAAACCCTCACAATGCGTTTGGGCCTGCCAGGTCTGTCCGGCATCCTCCCCCACCATCGCAGCCAACTCACCACCAGGTGGTGATCGGTAGAAAGCTCCGCCCCTCTCTTCACCTGAGTGTCCAAAACATGAGGCCGCAAATCCGACGACACAACTACAAAGTCGATCATGGAACTGCGGCCTAGGGTGTCCTGGTGCCAAGTGCACATATGGACACCCTTATGTTTGAACATGGTGTTCGTTATGGACAATCTGTGACGGGCACAAAAGTCCAATAACAAAACACTGCTCGGGTTCAGATCCGGGCGGCCATTCTTCCCAATCACGCCTCTCCAGGTTTCACTGTCGCTGCCAACATGAGCGTTGAAGTCCCCCAGTAGAACGAGGGAATCACCCGGGGGAGCACTCTCAAGTACTCCCTCGAGCGAATCCAAAAAGGGTGGGTACTCTGAGCTGCGGTTTGGCGCGTAAGCGCAAACCACAGTCAGGACCTGTTCCCCCACCCGAAGGCGGAGGGAAGCTACCCTCTCGTCCACCGGGTTGAACTCCAACATGCAGGCTCTGAGCCGGGGGGCAACAAGAATTGCCACCCCAGCCCGTCGCCTCTCACTGCCGGCAACGCCAGAGTGGAAGAGAGTCCAGCCCCTCTCGAGAGAACTGGTTCCAGAGCCCTTGCTGTGCGTCGAAGTGAGTCCGACTATGTCTAGCCGGAACTTCTCCACCTCGCGCACTAGCTCAGGCTCCTTCCCCCCCAGCGAGGTGACGTTCCACGTCCCAAGAGCTAGCTTCTGTAGCCGAGGATTGGACCGCCAAGTGCCCTGCCTTCGGCCGCCACCCAGCTCACTTCGCACCCGACCTCTATGACCCCTGCTATGGGTGGTGAGCCCATTGGAGGGGGGACCCACGTTGCCTCTTCGGGCTGTGCCCGGCCGGGCCCCATGGGGACAGACCCGGCCACCAGGCGCTCGCCATCGTGCCCCACCTCCGGGCCTGGCTCCAGAGGGGGGCCCCGGTGACCCGCGTCCGGGCGAGGGAAATCTGGGTTCCTTGTTTTTATCTTTCATTGAGGTCTTCGAGCTGCTCTTTGTCTGATCCCTCACCTAGGACCAGTTTGCCTTGGGAGATCCTACCGGGGGGCATAAAGCTCCCGGACAACATAGCTCCTAGGATCATTGGGACACGCAAACTCCTCTACCACGGTAAGGTGGCAGCTCAGAGAGGAGATTTGTGGACCCCTCCAGATGTAAAGACACATGTTAAAATAAAATAAACAACAACAAAAAAGCAAACATTGAAAAATAGAGCAAAAAGGCATAATGTAATGAGAAATGCTGAAATCTTGATACAAATTACAAATACAGCAATTTTCTTTTTTTATTAGCCTATTTCATTACAAATTACATGATGATGTCACGCTATCACCATATTGAAAGAATATTAAGGACAATATTGCTGGGTTACATATGACTTCACGTCCGCTTTGCTTCGTTGCGGTGTAATGGAAGACAAGATTGAGCCGGGCGAAAATGCTGCTGGTAAGTGTTGTAGGTGTTCAAATCGATAAATTGAAAATATATATATATTTTTTAAAGACAAATCTTTGAAGTTTTATTATTGTCTGATTTTAGTTTCGTTTTTTTCTCATTGTGCTTCTTGCTGTTTTCTCAATTTTTGCTGGTGTTTTTTGTAATGTACCTAGTGCCAATGACAAACGAGTTGTCAAACTAGGTGCACCTGCTGGATGTGGAGGTTCTGGGCTGGTGTAGTGTAGTTACATGTGGTCTGCAGTGGTGAGACCGGTTGGATGTACTGCCAAATTCTCTGAAACGCCTGTCGAGACAGTTTATGGTAGAGAAATGAACATTAAGTTCACTGGCAACTGCTCTGGTAGACATTCCTGCAGTCAGCATGTCAACAGCATGCTCCCCTTAAAACTTGCGACATCTGTGGCATTGTGATGTGTGATAAAACTGCAAATTTCAGTCCTTTTATTGTGGGCAGCCTATGGCACACCTGTGCAATGACCATGCTGTTTAATCAGCATCTTGATATGCCACACCTGTGAGGTGGGATGGATTATCATGGCAAAGAAGAAGTGCTCACTAACAGAGATTTAGACAGATTTGTGAACAATATTTGAGAGGAATAGGTCTTTTTTCAGTATATAGTAAAAGTTTTAGATCTTTGAGTTCATCTCATGAAAATTAGGAGCAAAAACTAAAGTGTTGTGTTTATATTTTTGTTCATTGTAAATTAACAAAATCGCGGACTGTAATATTTGGCTTGCTAGCTTCCTGTTGCAAACGAGCGATGATGACGTTGAACTCGGTGACGGACGTACGGACGAGCGTCGGCCCTATGGCAGCAGACTACTGAAATGTTAGTATGATTACTACCCCAATTACTGGTGTCTTTTGTTTTTTAACAGGATGTTGATCTTGTTCATTGTCGTATTGGAAAAATTGAAGGACTGGAAGTACTACAGAAAGTTAAAGTAAGTCCTTGGTACACTAACATATCACTAGATGTAAATGTGATGCTCCTTTGCTTAACATTGTTAAGAATTCCAGAAACCAATAAACCATGACCAAAATGTATTTAAAAAAAGAAGGTATTTTTCAGATCGCTTTCTCTGATCGTGTCAATCCTTTCTTTGTCCACGCAGACCCTCTCCTTACGACAGAATCTTATTAAAAAGATAGAAAACCTCGACAGTTTGACCTCGCTGCAGGAGCTTGATTTGTACGACAATCAAATCCGCAAGTTGGAGAACATCAACAAGCTCACAGAGTTGGAGTAAGTCTGCAGAAATGACCCTTACAGCTCTATCGAGGAACCTACAAAGTTGAGCACAATTAATCTCTTGATGCTGACGCATGCAGAGCAATACTGTCACCTAGTGGCTTTTTGTAGATATTACTGAGATTAGTAAAGCGTTGCGATATTTACAGTATGTGCGTTTCTCCGAGGGCCTGGATCCTTTATGTTGCTGTGAGTTCCATATCTGGTTCGATGGTTATCATCACAAGTTTCCTTTTATCTTTCACTGGTGCCCCTCTATTGTGGCATCTCAAAAAAAAAAACGTTTGGGAATTTAATTCCTATACTCGTTGAGTTTTGAAGATGTTGGTTGAACTTTTAAATTGTACAGCTTTTAGAGGTTCTCCTGCACTGTGTTAGTTTGTTCAGTTGTGTTTTATCATGATGCTGCTTGAATTTACTTTGTACAGTGAGTTGATCTTATTTGAATCCACTGCAGGCAGCTTGACCTGTCCTTCAACCTTTTACGAAAGATGGAAGGTTTGGATCAGCTGACTCAGCTGAAGAAACTTTTTTTGCTTCACAACAAAATCAACGGCATCGCCAATTTGGACCACTTCACATGTCTGGAGATGTTGGAGCTGGGCTCCAATCGTATTCGAGTATGTTCTGGTTACACGTACACACACACCTGAGACATTATAATGACATATTTGTGTTGTTCAAAGGTCATAGAGAACCTGGACTCCCTCACATCTTTGCAAAGCTTATTTCTTGGTACCAATAAGATCAACAAGCTGCAGAACATGGACAGTTTACACAGCCTGACGGTGTTAAGCATTCAGGTACTTGCACAGTTCAACTAATTGCTCGTGAGACCTTGCTAACTTCTTTGCATCCTTTTTAAGAGTAATCGGATTACTAAAATGGAGGGGCTGCACAACCTCGTCAGTTTGCGAGAGCTCTACCTGAGCCACAATGGCATTGAGGTCATCGAGGGTTTGGAGAACAATGTGAGTTTAAAACATGCTTGAAGTGTTCGATGTATTAAACGCCACACTCCCCCTCACCCTGTTTAGAAAAAGCTGACAACTCTGGACATCGCAGCCAACAGAGTGAAGAGGATTGAAAACATCAGTCATCTGACAGAGTTGCAGGAGTTCTGGGTATGGCCCTTTCATTGTGCATCATACTCAATCTCATCCAATTCCTTAAGTGTCGCACAGTAGCGCCCCCCTGAGAGTTGTTTTAAAAAATAAAAATAAAAGACATGCCTTTATGCACAAAAATGGCTCTTGAACCAAAGACATAAAGAAAAGAGGAAATGGGCTATCTTGGTTTGAAGTATCCGACAAACAAAAGTAGAATAATATATAACTTTACTTTCACTGTTGCAGGATATCAGGATCAGTTAAGCATATCCTAACAATTAGCAGCATTGTAACATTGGAAATAAAAAGTACAATACCAAAAAAATATACCCAAACAATTGGGAACATGTCCTTATATTCATGTTTGTGTGTGCAGTGTGTTTTTGGGGAGGTAATCTTAAAGTGCCACATGGGTGGGTGAGGTAAGGGATGGATTTCACAGCTTGGAGGTCAAAGCTGTTTTTTGAGCCTGTTGTTTCAAAACCAGGGGTGTCCGAACTTTTTCCAACTAGGGCTGCAAAGAGAAAAATATAAGCCACACACATTTTGTACATCCGAGATGCTAATATCTAAACACCCATCAATCCATCCATTAATTTTCTACCTGCGTGCACAATGTAGATCCATATACAGTGGATCCGGAAAGTATTCACAGCGCTTCATGTTTTCCACATTTTGTTATGTTACATCCTTATACCAGAATTTATTCAATTTATTTTTGTTCTCTACACTCAATACTAAATAATAGGGAGGTAAGGGTCTCAAATTTCACAGTACAATATTATTGTAGTATAAATCCCCCACAAAAAACACCTTAAAAAAGCCACAGTGTGTAAAATGAAGTGGCAGGAATGTTAGGATAACGTAAACACAATGTAATTGAACACAAACGTAATGCTTAAATGTTCTAATAATACCTGAGATTTAATAATACCTGAGATTTATATAGCGCTTTTCTAAGTACCCAAAGTCGCTTTACATGTTAAAAACCCATCATTCATTCACACTTGGTGGTGGTAAGCTACTTTCGTAGCCACAGCTGCCCTGGGGTAGACTGACGGAAGCGTGGCTGCCAATTTGCGCCTACGGCCCCTCCGACCACCACCTATCATGCATTCAACATTCATTCACCGGTGTGAGCGGCACCGGGGGCAAGGGTGAAGTGTCCTGCCCAAGGACACAACGGCATGGTAAGAGGCGGGGAGCGAACCTGCGACCCTCAGGTTTCTGACACGGGCGCTCTACTCACTACGCCATGCCGCCCCTAATCTTATTTATTACGATAAACATGATTGTTTTAAGTGCAAAGAATTGTGCAGGGACATCCACTGTTTCTACCATCCATCCATCCATTTTCTACCGCTTGTCCCTTTCGGGGTCGTGGGGGGTGCTGGAGCCTACCTCAACTGCATTCGGGCGGAAGGAGGGGTACACCCTGGACAAGTCGCCACCTCATCGCAGGGCCAACACAGTCGCGTGTCTTTAAAGTGACAATGTAAACATCCAATGTAAAACAATAAGGTTCACTTTAGTGTCTTTCAACTTTTATTTTCTTAGAAGCCGTGTCCTCCTCAGTGGACATGTTTATATCAATTTGGAATATGCTGTTTCTCAGAAAAGTTAACAGTCAATTTAACTTTTATTAATGTTAATACCCTAACAAACTGATGTTTGGATTTCGCTGGCTTCAAATATCTTTTCTGGATGACAGTTCGCCCGAATGCAGCTGGACAGTATGAAGGTTAATTTGTGTCTTGATTACGAAAGCTTTTTTGATTGGAATCAGACAGTAGTGCTTTCAAATGGAGGAGAGAAAAAGTCCTCCTTTCTGTCCAATATCACATGAAAATGGTTGTTTTTTGGCATCTTATTTTTCCAGCTTCCATACTCCTTTTTATACACTTTACAAGAAACACATTTGCGGCAAACTCCGTAGCTTGCTAGCTTGTGCACGCCAGTTCTCTAAGACTCTTATTTTGTTAGCGCAGGCAGGATGAAGCAGTGCTTTTATTATGAAGATAGGAACTGTGCAGTCAGTCTTTAGAGTTTTGATGGCAGGTAATTGAAATAAAAAGTGTTTCTCGCCTTCCTGTCGGTCATTTTTTCCTAATAATCCTCTCACAAGACCCTCGGGTGCCGTAAATGTCAGTCAAGTGACGAAAGTGACGTCTTGGTGAAGATTGATGATCGCTCATTTTTAGGTCTATTTTTTTAATGCCTGACTGCCGATCGACTGACACACCCTCCGCCATCGACTGGTAGCTCGCGATCGACGTAATGGGCACCCCTGGCCTAAAAGCTAAAATATACTCACGCATCACATAGCTTGTGTAAGCGATGCCGTCTTGCTCCTCCTCCTGCGTACCCTCTTGCTGAACCTGACGTGCACCTCCCAAAAAATTTGACTTCGCTTCAGCGGCGATGCGGGCCGCACAGTTGTGACTGGTCAGTGTTTGCCGAAGAGGATCCCTGAGCACAGGAGAGTAGACGTGCTTGAAATGCACAAATTATTGTATGAGATAAAGCAACAGTGATTGAACATTTGCATGCAAACTGATATTATGTAGTGTATCTCGGTGCGCTCTAAAAATAATTACTTAATATGTGTTTTTTCAGCCATAGTGTTGTTGCGTCCAGAAGAAGTCACACAAAGTACGACGCTCTTTTGAACTTTTATGCCAATCTTGTTCCAACAACAGGTTCAATTCCGAAACATATTCTTTCTCGTGCACACACTATTGTACCGTTTTTCTCCCGCACACAACCCTTCTTCATTCTCAGTCAATCACCTTCCAAACACGGTATGTTCACGTCCATGGGAACTCTGAACACCAATAACACATTAACTAAAATATTAACACCAGCAGTTGTTTATTTTCAATTACAAAGCTCTCTCTTGCCCCATGTCCCGAAAGGCTAAATAGTGTTACAAATTCGCCCATCTTCCCGACTTGTTCAGAAGTTTCACAGTCGATCTTCACAAACATCTTTTTATCTGGTTTATGAGTAAACTTTAAAAGTAAACCGATGTTTCTGAATGATTAATTACAGTGCCAACAAAGATGCCGATGTTGTTGTCATTGCTCACGCTTCAAATATCTGGTTAATGACAGCTGCGGTAGCTCCTTCAGGAGACACTGCCTTCAGTGTTTTGGAAGAAAATTGCAAGTCAGGCGCCAGCCCCCACCGAAAAGATATACACGAATCAAGACACCATCAGAGGGGACGCAAGCTACATGATGCAAGAGTATATTTCAGTCTTGAACCCTCACCAAAATAGCTGTCATCTTACAGAATTATGTGGTCTTTGAAGGTTTTCATGTGTCCTGCCATAACAGTTTTCACCAGCATACACATGCTTGCAAAATTTGTCAGTTTTCCAGTGTTGCAAAGCAATCAAAAAGGTGATTTATTTACTGTAATAATAATAGTGGGAAAAAATAACAAGAACAACCAATTTCCCTCCACATCCCATGCACCCTTCCGTGTTGCCATATTTTTCGACACCGCTGTCAAAGAGTCTAGCACAAAGTCCAAATGTCCTGACTGAACTCTCACTCCCAGATGAACGACAACCAGATTGACAACTGGTCTGACCTGGACGAGCTGAAGAACGCCAAGTCTCTGGAGACGGTGTACCTGGAAAGAAACCCGCTACAGAAGGACCCACAGTACCGACGAAAGATCATGCTTGCACTCCCCAGCGTCCGCCAGATCGACGCCACCTTTATCCGCTTTTGAAGTGCAGTATGTACAATCCATGTGACTTATTTACAGTGTTCACCCTCTAGTCACAAAAAATGTTATCATTTTGTATGCATTGGCCTCGCTCCTTATACAAAAGGTAAAGTCGCACAGCTCACTCAATATACATGAATGCACTCATTCACGACTTGAGCTATTGTGTGGAAGCTCATATATTTACAATGCTGGATATTAACTGTGAAAAATCACGAGAATCACATTTGTTTCCTGCACTTGTTGTACTCTTCATGAAAATCACAAACGGCATATTTTAAGATGCACTGCAAGAGAGAGAAGACTCAACAGTTCCAAAGTCACGCCGTCAGAATACTGTCCACTGCACACTTAAAAACACTCCCGAACCAGGTATTAAAGACAAAAGATGCAACTTTTATTTTGCTTTTTTCCTGTTTTTGAAGATATTTACAACAAAACCTGATGAATGTCCAGCAGTCTATTCCTCCTATTTCACAAGAGTGACCTCCCTGTAGTAAAATAAAGCTCTTGAGAATGTAACATCACTGTCTAATATAGTAATGATGCTTTTTTGTATTACAGTACTGATCACTTATTTGGTTCCTTCTTATTTTCGCCACATTGGACTTTGTTTAGAGTGAAACGAAACTTCGTAAAGGCGAAACGCTTTTACTGGTGCAGTTTTTACCTCAAGTTCTTGGACCATACTTGTAAATTCATACATGCTGCAGTGACACATTCTGTATTATTTATTGACACCCTCATTAAAAGTGAGGATTACTTAGTTCCTTGTAAATAATGCAATTGATTTCATCACTATAAATTAAATGTAGGAGTTGGCGACTGGAAAATACAGAAACTAACATGGATATTTCAAATAACATACATTGGTATGAATGTGATGGCATTTGGTTTTAACGAAAGTATGCCTACCATGGCAAGTGGGATTAAAATTGTCAATGTGTATCTGTAAGCTTTTAGTAATTTTTGACATTTCATCGCTTTTTTTTTTTTTTTTGTATGGCAGGACAAGTTATATGACAGTGGTTCAGATATACTTCAGTACATAAATCACAGGGTTTTGGACTTTGTTTGAAATTGAATGTATTATGCAAACAACAATAAATGTATAGCATCAAGAAAGTTTTCCTTGTAATCTATAAGACATGAACTAGTAAAGTAACTACTAACATTTTGAATTTAAATAACAGGAGCATGACAAAGAAAAAGTAGGAAGAAGCAGATTTTCTGGACCCCGACTTAAACAAGTTGAAAAACGTATTCGGGTGTTACCATTTAGTGGTCAATTGTACGGAATATGTACTGTACTGTGCAATCTACTAATAAAAGTTTCAATCAATCAATCAGTTCTACTAGTCACCCTTCTCCTATATTTAACGTGGTCATATATCGTAATAGTTAAAATCAATAAATAATGTTAAAAAAGCTTAATAAGTAACACAAATGATAAACAATTGACAGTAGACAATCAATCAAAACAGAAAAATAATGCAATAAACTCAAAGCATTGCCCTCATTGTAAATATTGAAAATAAATACTGAATATAATACTGTATTAAATATTGTGAATGATGAATGAGACTAGATCAATTGGATCAGACTGTCAGGTTTCCATTAAATTATGACGTATTTCAATGTTGAAATAGTTAAAATATATTTCAAATTTTTGGTATGATCTTTAAAAATGTGCTTTCATGATTGCTTTTTTTTTTAAACGACAGTGTGACAACTCTTTACGTGGACGTCGCTGAGACTGACTTAAGGAGCAAAATAACTACAACGCCCATAATGCATCACAGTGGTAAAGTGACGTAGACACTCGCGCCGCGCCAGGCTAGGGAAAAGGGCAACCCTGCGCATGCGCGACATTAATGTTGTTGTTTGTGGCGGTAAGATGGCGGCGCTCGGAGACACCTCAGCTCCGGGGGTGAACGGGTTAATACAACAATTCACTGCAATAACAGGTAAAATAACGGTTAATATTTACTCAGATTCCAAAAATAACATCAGCTGAAGATGCTAGAAACAACCTATTTGTCGGACGGACCGGGAAATCACTGCGCAGTTCAGTAAACGGACGTTAAATATCGCTTGTGCCCCCTTCGCTGTCAGTGCTTTGCAGAGGGGGAAAAACCACAACCTGTTTTAACGGGTTACTACAACAGAAAAGATTCATACAATGACTAATGTGAAACTTGACGCAACTTTGCTTTCATTTCAGTTTGTGTGTATCACTACAAGTTTTTTTTATTGTAAGTAGAGTGCTGCTTTTTGCCACTTTGACACCAGTCTGTTGTGTAGAAATGTGCAATGGAGGTCGGCTTGGCCAACATTTGCCTTCTTCCTCATCATGTTGCTCGTCTGTCATCGCCGGCCTGGCTCCGGGGGGTTAAAATTCAAGCGCCTTGATGTGTTTTCTAATGCCGATTACACGTCCACACTGCCGTAGTTGTGTTTGCATATCTGCGCACGGTGGAATAAACGAGTGTAAAGTTATTTCACGTTGAGTAGGAAGACATTCTGGGATCCATTGCTCGACCCTGGAAGAGTCGAACGGACATGCGCAGTAAGAACGGAAGTAACATTTCTGCGCTTAACACTTTTTACGACCAAGCGACACACACATATATATTTTTATTTTATTTTTTTATTGAACAACAAACATACATTTATAATTCACACAAAAGTCAAGGCACTTTCAACATCAAGGAAAGAAAACAAAAGCAAATACAGATAGAGTATTAATAAACATAATAACTAATAATACAAAATATGACCAAAAAAATTAAACACAAAAGGGTCTAATAATAAAACAAAATATGACAAAAAAAATTAAAGACAAAAGGGGCTACCTAAATCACTTTAAATGTTTTTTAACAGAGATACATGCACCTGGGGATAGGTTGATTGGCAACACTAAATTGGCCCTAGTGTGTGAAAGTGAGTGTGAATGTTGTCTGTCTATCTGTGTTGGCGCTGTGATGAGGTGGCGACTTGTCAAGAGTGTACCCCGCCTTCTGCCCGAATGCAGCAGAGATAGGCTCCAGCACCCTCCGCGACCCCGTTAGGGGCAAGTGGTAGAAAATGGATGGATGAATTTAAGGGCTTTTGTACTCTTAATCATCCCCCAAGATTTGATTGATAAAGTTAAAGTACCAATGATAGTCACACACACACTAGGTGTGGTGAAATTAACCTCTGCATTTGACCCATCCCCTTGTTCACCCCCTGGGAGGTGAGCGGTGGCCACGCCCGGGAATCATTTTGGTGATTTAACCCCCAATTCCAACCCCTGATGCTGAATGCGAAGCAGGGAGGCAAAGGGTCCCATTTTTTTTTTATAGTCTTTGGTATGACTCGGCCAGGGTTTGAACTCACGACCTACCAATCTCAGGGCGGACACTCTAACCACAAGGCCACTGAGCAGATAAGTGTACACCATTAAGCCAATTAGGAAATGTAGGCCTTACTTTCATAAAACGACATTTATGTAGAAAAAACTTGACCTGGAGCATAACAATTATGACAAACATTTCTATGTTACAGTCGTTTATAAAAATACCAAATTTGATCTCTTCTATAGTGAGTGGGGATGTCTCCACACCCTTGTCTCTCAGCCAATCTCTGATCTCCTCCCAAAACACATGTACACTCTCAGATTCCACAAACACTCTGATCTCCTCCCAAAACACATGTACACTCTCACATTCCACAAACAGATGATTGACATCCTCTACTGTGGTGCTGAATTTCCCCCAGGGATCATTAAAGTACTTTCTATTATATTCCATTCTATTCTATACAGCTCCTCACATATAACAGCCATCAACCTCCATGGTAAATTTAAGTTTATACAAATCCTTTGAGGGGTATATTCCATTAATCATTTTAAATTGTATTTCTTTAACTTTGGGAAGAATTGGGTATTTAATATATCTTGTCCTTATTTTCCTTAGCTCAACTTTTGTAAACTCCTTCAGGATATATTGTCTATGAACTGTGCCCGGAAAATATTATTTCACTAAAACTGCCCTCATATATTTGTTGGAACATTTTTCATCACAGAAATGTACATATTCAATATTAAGGTTTCTCAGACAAGGGGTAGTATTTGAATATAAAACATATTGAGTCACCATAGAGACCATGCAACACATATTAAATCAATATGTTAACACACTGGAAGCACTTTTGAGATTATTTTCTATTATACTTTTTAAATGCCTGACAACTTAATACTCCTTTAGGGGCGACAGAGAGCGTTGGACAGCATATGTTAGAAGCATGCAACAACAACCTGGAGATGGCAGTGACCATGTTTTTGGATGGAGGAGTGGTGGCAGAGGAGCCCAGCACCAGTTCTGGATCTGCAGCATCAAGCAGCAGAATCCCACCTTCAGAGTGAGTTCTCAGTGTCAAGCATCTTCAGAGTCTCACCTTAGGACAGGGGTCGGCACCCAATTCTAGGGATGATCTTTTTGCAGAGCGCACTCTGATATTAACAAAAGAAACAATAATGTAATACAAAATTATGTCTGTCTGTAAATAAATAAATCAATAAAAAAAAAGTAGTCCATTCCAAAAGTCAGACTGAGACCGAAGCGCACAAAGAACTAAACGTCTTTTCCCATAAAAAATAATGCAAATTCAATAAAATGTAATACAAATAATATAATATAGAGAACGATTATAGTTGTATATGCAGTAAACAATGTAAATCACCTACAGTACAAAATGACGCTTAAAATGGATAAATGATTATTTAACATTACTCTGAACATTATTGAAGACACTTGCTGGTGAAAATGATGAGCAGATATGGTACAGTAAGAGGCAGGGCCACCCCGCCCTAAACCAGAACACACGCTGCACATTAGTCCCCATGTTACATGAAAAAGCGCATGAAGAATGTCTTTTAACGAATGACAGGGCGCTTCATGTGAAACTTTACCACACACGCATTCCGAGCCGCCTCCTGCCTTGTCATTGATAATAATATAATAGCAAGCTGTTCTGGTGGTGTAGAGCTTTAGAGATTCTTTTGTAGGACAGAAGGTGCAGGCTTCAAATTCAAGTCGAAGTCACAGTCGTTGGATTTATGCATGTGTTTTAATGACGTAAAAATTATTATTTTGCAATAAAAAAGTAATTATTGTACAATATATTTCCCATGAATTTGTTTTAGCACAAGCCATGCATCAAATTAAATTCAAGCTTGATTAAAAAAAGGTATACAAATCGTTTTACCTATGTAAAACAAGTGTGAAAAAAAAATAGGTAAAAAATCCTGCTTAGGACCCCAATCCATCTAGGTCAGGTTTCGGCAACCCAAAAAGTTGAAAGAGCCATATTGGACCAAAAATACAAAAAATAAATCTGTCTGGAGCCGCAAAAAATTAAAAGCCGTATATAAGTCTTATAATGAAGGCAACGCATGACGTAAATGTCTATATTAGCTATAGTAGCCTACTATCAAAATGACTGTGTCGCAGGCTGAAGCAAATTGTCGTTGAAAGAAATGTTGAAATGTAATATTTATTCTACACATTTTTACAACATTAGAAACCATTAGTAAATCAGAGGCTACTCAGAAGGTGAGATAACTCCTGAAAATTATTGACTTTTAATGGCCAAATGTAAAGATGTGTGTGTCCTAGTTCTTTTAATAGATTTATTACAATCTTTGGCAAGCCAGGTAATGTTTGCTGTGGTCTGGAACAACATGGCACACAAACAACTATCTGAAATGCAGCCGATATTACATACTGATAATGTGTCATGAAACATGCAAAACTAAATGATATACAAAGAAGATACAAGTAAAGGATATTAAATGAGCTCAAATATACCTACACATGAGGCATAATGATGCAATATGTACATACAGCTAGCCTAAATAGCATGTTAGCGTTGATTAGCTTGCAGTCATTCACTGACCAAATATGCCTGATTAACATTCCAACAAGTCAATAACATCAACAAAGCACACCTTTGTGCATTTATGCACAACAAAAAATGTTTGATGGACAAAATGAGACAAAGAAGGAGTGGAAGATTTTACATGTAAACAAACTGTTGCGTCACAGTCCACACTATGGTGAGTTCAAAAACCGCCAAAATTAATATGGACAAAACGATGTTCACCAAATACTCTCATCAGTGAAGCATACACACAAACATATTAAACAGTGGGCTTTCTAACAATTGGGAGGGTTTGTGTCATGTTTGTCCTCATACAAAAAACATACAAAAAAAAATGTCCCATATCTTTTTCCATTTTCAATCTTTTTTAAAAAATGCTCCAGGGAGCCACTGGGGCAGCACTAAAGAGCTGCGAGTTACTGTCCCCGCCTTAGGAGATCCATGTGTGTTTCGCGAATAGGGATGTTAAAATATGAACCTTTCATACCACGGTTATCGTTTTTGCGGAATTGTTGAATGTGCTTAAAAAGTACTCTGAAATCGTTTGACCAAGTCATTTAAAAAATAGAAATAGACAACACTTTTAGAAAACCCAAAATTTTGCATGTTTTGTGGTTCTTATGCATCCTGAAAGCTTTTATTGTTTTAAATATTGGTATGTTCGGTAGCACTTTAAGATTTATTTAAATGAAATGTGCGTAACAAAACAAATCTATCATTATTACGGTACTTATGGCGGGTGTTGTGTCGTACGCTGATCAGTGGTAAAAACACCTCCGTCTCGTAATCCTCGATCACTCTGGCTGAGAGAACACAGCTTGTTGTTTCAATTTGCACAATTGAATAGCTTACTTGCTCAGACTGTCATGTGTTTATATAAGTTTAGATTGGGGGTATGTCATTTTTTAATGAAGAAAGACATTACTGTCTTTTGTTTTGATGTTAGCATTTAAGATAGCTATCTTGCTCTAGTCTGTCTGTCAGTTTATCAAAGTGCAGTTATCAATCTCTGTTTTTCAATCATTTTAATTAAAAATGGTAATACTAGATGCCAGGAGTGTTACCACAATTATTATTGTTAAATCCCTAGTTGTGAGCCAGTTCTGAAGTCTTTCTCTACAGTATTTAAGTCTGTGATTAACATTGTCATTGTTGTGTGATATCACAGCGAAGTACGAGCCCCCATTCCCCAAAAGCAGGACATACTTGTGGAACCCGAGCCGCTCTTTGGAGGTATTGTATTTTTTAGCACACCACATACATGCAGTCCTATGGAAACATTACCATGTTTGTTACACACAGTGCCAAAGCGAAGGAGACCGGCCCGCTCTATATTTGACGGCTTCAGAGACTTTCAAACAGAAACCAGTGAGTGTGTTTTCTATTGAGAAACGAGGCAGACATTACACTTATGTAGTAAAGAAATCCACATTCTGCCGGTTACGTATATTTCAATCCATGTGTCATTGTCGATGGGGTTTCCCCCTCTTGCTTTTCCCATTTCCAGTCCGCCAGGAACAGGAGCTGCGTAACGGTGGAACAGTGGACAAGAAACTGAGCACCTTGGCAGACCTTTTTCGACCTCCCATTGAGCTGATGCACAAAGGCAGCTTTGAGACGGTGAGGAGATACCCACAAAACACACCCGAAAAACAAGTCTTTATTATTTTTTTGAAGGCGCTGACATTTACTGAGAGGAAACCAAGTGTCCTGAAAACAGATAGAGTGAGCGTTTTAAAAATTCTCAAATGTGTGGGGAAAATATGTAAATGTTGGCGTATTGTATGACCTTAGCAGGGTTTCCCGTACAGTACAGGCCAACATTTTGGACACAACTTCTCCTCATTCAATGTGTTTTCTTTATTTTCATGATTATTTTCATTATAGATTGTCACTGAAGGCATCAAAACTATGAATGAACACACTTGTAGTTATGTACTTAACAAAAAAAAGGTGAAATAACTGAAAACATGTTTTATATTCTAGTTTCTTCAAAATAGCCACCCTTTGCTCTGATTACGGCTTTGCGCACTCTTGGCATTCTCTCGATGAGCTTCAGGCACACCTGTGAAGTGTAAATCATTTCAGGTGACTACCTCTTGAAGGTTATTGAGAGAATGCCAAGAGTGTGCAAAGCAGTAATCAGAGCAAGGGTGGCTATTTTGAAGAAACTAGAAGATTAAACACGTTTAAGTACATAACTCCACATGTGTTCATTCATAGTTTTGATGCCTTCAGTGACAATCTACGTTGTAAATAGTCTTGAAAATAAAGAAAACTCATTAAATGAGTTGGTGTGTCCAAACTTTTGTCCTGTACTGTATGTTATATGTATACAGACAATATTTGTCTAATGTAGATCCAGATTTGTCTAATACAGATCCACCACAAATATTTCCACAAAAAAACATTTTATAGAGAATAATAACATTTTTACAAGCACAAAACAATGTTGAATTCAATAGTGCATCTCACCTTTTTGATCAAAGTGCTGAGAGTCACAATTTTCTTTCTATTATCTATTAATTTGACAGCGGTGAGGAAGAAAGGGACCACCCGCCTATAGCTAGTTGCAGGGATTATATATTTTTAAACACTCTTCTTTTTTGGGGATGTACATCCATCTTCTTCCTGACCTTCTTTATGCCCAACCATTTCTTCCCGCAGCAAACAGCAATTTGAAATTCCTGGCGGTCACTTGAAACACCAGAAAGAAGCACCAGCTACATGCAGCGTTTAAGCACATGGCTATTTTCAATCTGGTTTGCATATTTATAAGGAGGCGTAACCTGGGCCTTGTCTCAGCCAATTCCGGAGATCAATTAAAATAGTTACATGAGGCCTCAGGGCGGTTGCCTACAGCCACAGCTGTTACCAATATTTCAGTCGGTTTTTAACAAATGTTATTTGTGCTACAAATGAGCTACAGTCGTCTAACCTGTCTCGCTGTTCTCCTGTCTCTAATAGGCAAAAGATTGTGGTCAACTGGAGAACAAGTGGCTGATGATCAACATTCAGAACGTACAAGACTTTGCTTGCCAGTGCCTAAACAGAGATGTTTGGAGCAACGACGCAGTAAAGAACATCATTAGAGATCACTTTATATTCTGGCAGGTAGGACCATAGTTAATTATAATTAGTTGGCTTAGTTGTGTCAGCAGAGATGTGACCGGAAGCATAAAAGTAACGTAAGGTAATAGTTATTTTCCGATTTTTGTTCCAGGTCTATCATGACAGTGAAGAGGGACAGCGATACATTCAGTTTTATAAACTCAACAAGTTTCCGTATATTTCCATCTTAGATCCACGCACAGGTGAGTGTAATTGTGAGCCACTTTGTTCGATGCACCAATTTACCACAAGAGCTGTATGATTAATATCGGGTCATAAATGCTCAGCTTTGATTGGCCGCCATGATGCAATGCTGTTTTGTCTAACCACTGCAGGTCAAAAAATGGTGGAGTGGAACCAGCTGGACGTGGCATCCTTCTTGGAGCAGGCCACCGGCTTCCTGGCAGAGCACGGGCAGCTCGATGGCCCATCCTGCCAGGCACCGCCTGCCAAACGGGCTCGCTCTGTGGGTCTCTCCTCTATTTTTGTGTATCAATACTTTCCAAGATAGATACTATCTCAGATATATGTTTATTTCAGATACCTTTTTCATTTGTAAGACTGAATCTGTATTTAGTTTGGTTCGTATCGCACTGTATTTGCTCTTTTTTAATTTGTTTTTAACAGCTGCACTCTTGTTTTCTGTTCTAGGAGAGCCTGATCGACGCCAGCGAAGACAGCCAGCTGGAGGCCGCCATCCGAGCCTCCCTACAGGAAACCCACTACGAGTCCTCACATGTCCCAGAGGTCCCTGATTCCCCCAGGTCGGATGAAGATTCAGACGCCGAACCCTTCTCCGACAGCGAGGGGCCGATTTCCGTCGACGGCTCGGACAGCGAAATGCCAGAACCGCAGAAAGAGAAAAGTTCCACCAGCAGACAGACGCCCTCTGCCCCTGCGGCTGCCCCGCTCCGTCTTCATCCCGATAGCACTTCTTCTTGCCACCGAAAGTCCCCGTTTAAAGAAAACAACCATAGTCACAAGAAAGAGGATAGCAAAAAGAACCATCTGGAGCCCTTGCTCGCTGGGTCTCGTCACCCCTACACTGATGCAGGTTCTGGGGGAAACTCGTGTGCAGCCGATTCAGCGAAGACCTATGGCGCAGAATGTCCGGATGACAATGGTACGGGAATATGAAATGGAATAGAAATGAATTTGGGAAAGCATAATTGTTATAAAAAAATGTCTACAACCATGTTTGTGTGTTGGTCAAACACAGGTCCAAAGGCCAGGTTGATGCTCCGATACCCAGATGGACAAAGAGAGCAAATAGCGTTGTCTTCTCAAGCAAAACTTATGGTAAGATCAACCATGTTCCTTGAATTCAAAAGTGATGGCAACCCTTCACATTTCAGCAACTATTTTAATTGCACCTTAGACAATACTACAAAAATGAAACTTCAACATCATCTACAGGCATGTGAAATTTATGCGAAAACGCAAAAATCTGCGTTTTCAGAAATGTAAATTTTGCACCAAAATATCCTTTCCGCGTTTTTTTAATGAAATAGTAATATTACAATCTAACCAAAATTTGTTGAACACTGGCTTAAACCGCGGGTTGCTTAAACAGCTTGCTTAAACAGCGTTTAAGCAAGCGGAACAGCTTGCTTAAACGCTACACTGAGTTAGTTGCAGGATGAGTAGACGATCAGGAGCACCAAAAACAAACTTGCTAGTTAGGTAACTTTCGAGCTAGCTTACTTGTTGTCGCCTACATTTGCTCTTTGAGTCACGTTGACGGCTGTTTACTTTGCCACTAATCATATTTGGATTAGGGCTGCAACTAACGATTAATTTGATAGTTGATTAATCTGTCGATTATTACTTCGATTAATCGTTTAATAATCGGATAAAAGAGACAAACTACATTTCTATCCTTTCCAGTATTTTATTGAAAAAAACCCAGCATACTGGCACCATACTTATTTTGATTATTGTTTCTCAGCTGTTTGTACATGTTGCAGTTTATAAATAAAGGTTTATTAAAAAATAAAAAATACATTTTTTTTATTAAAAAAAACAAAAACAAAAAAACCTCTGCGCATGCGCATAGCAAAGATCTAACGAATCGATTACTAAATTAATCGGCAACTATTTTAATAATCGATTTTAATCGATTTAATCGATTAGTTGTTGCAGCCCTAATTTAGATGATTACAATCTAAACACTGTTAGTTCCGAACCAGTTGTAGTTTCTAGAGTATTTATAAGAGCCACTTAGAAGGTATATTTTTGACGTGACGGATCGTAAACAGATGTCACAACATCAGAAGTATATTAGACGAGGGGCTCTGGCTGGCTACAGGGTCGAGTTGCCAAATGGGAAACGGGAGTCCTTTGATCGGCTGAAGAGCTGGTCAGCCCATTCGATCTTTACTGCAGCTGTGTTTCAGTGTTTTCATGGCTAAAGATTGTACTTGAGTGAAAGATTCCCTCAAAATAGGACCATGCTCAAAATTAACATTTCCAGATACCCTAATGAATCCTCGGAGGATGCGTGCGTGTGTCTTGCCAGAACCCCAGCTCAAATTTGAGCGCTAGCTTTGACGGGTGCGTGGTGTACTCCCCATGCAAAGCTGCTTCTAAGACATCTCACCAATATGGCGGAAAGGAATGGCTAACTAAGCATGCTACACTCGAGGGCTGGACGATTATGGCAAAAATAATCATCACGATTATTCATGAATTTGAAAACGTGTATTTATTGCACTACCAAAACTTAACTTTAGATCAGGGGTGTCAAACTCATTTTAGACCGGGGGCCACATGGACAAAAATCTACTCCCAAGTGGGCCGTACTGGTAAAATCACGGCAGGATAACTTAAAAATAAAGACAAATACAGATTGTTTTGTTTGTTTAAAAATACAACAAGCACATTCTGAAAATGTACAAATCATAATGATGTTGTGGGTTTTTTACACTTACGTGTTGCGGTTAATAGTATTCTACCTTTATTTGTCGTTATTTATACTTTCTGAATAAATTATGTGATAATGTTCATCAGTCAACTCATTGGTGTTCATTTTCAATCTATCAAGATAAAAAAATAATATCAAAATCCAGTTACAGGATGTTATTTATGTAGTTTGCTAATTTTCCTCGACTTGTGCACTAACATCATGTGGTTTATTTTTATTTTTACATATGTAGCATAATCTACAAAGATACAAGGAATTGCTATTGCGACATCCAGTGGACACATTTAGAACTGCAGTTTCTTTCATTCAAAAATTTCGGCTCATTTTTATACTTGGCAAACTCATCCCGCGGGCCGTACGTTTGACACCCCTGCTTTTAGATGTTTTAAAAAAAACAACTGTATATAAATAACTAATTACTAATAAACCACAACAAGTAAAATAATAGCAATACATTTAAAAAACAATAGCTATATTAAAAACAATAAAATTCTGTTTTTCCGTTTTAATTGTTTTTAATTAAGTTTTTTACCCTTTACACTTATTTTACCACCGTAGAATGTGTGCTTTTTATGTAAAATAAAATATAAAAAATGTTTGTTAATTAAATAAAAAAATCCTCACATTTATTGATGCAATACATCTTTGGACACATTTTGACCAGTATTTTAGGTCAAAGCATAATATACGTGCTTTAAAGGGGAACTGCACTTTTATTGGGAATTTTGCCTATTGCTCACAATCATTATAAGGGACAAGAACACACATATTTTTTGGGGGGAGGGGGGGGGTCTTAAAGAAGATAAAAAAACGCTTGGAAGATTGGGCTAATGGAAGTCACCGTTGGAGCCTTCAAAGCCCTCTAAAACAACTTCAAAACCCTTTTGTATACACAATGCAAGTATATATATAATGTAGTAACAAACACGTTCATAAGCATATGTAATATATATAATATTTACCGTATTTTGATTTTTTAATCTTTAATCAATGCCGGAACTAATTCTTTGGCGCATTTATTTCCATTTCCATAGCAGCGCACGTCTGACAACGTGTGTCCTACTTCCGGATACAAAACGCTTGTGTGTGTTCTAATCATGGCAGACTTGGTAACAAACAACAAAGACAACTATTTTTGGACAAATGGGGATTCACAACCTTATCTGTCTTAATCTAAACACACGGAAGATGAACTATTGCTTCTAGAAGCAAGCACGAAGGAAGAGTGAGACATTGGATCAGACGGAAGCTGATAGAGTGTGGTGAAAGTGAATCGAAGCTGCAAAATGTGGATCTTGGAGACAAGCTATTTTGACATAAATGGCGTGTTTACCCATAGTTAACCGGAAAAAGCGTCCCTGGCCAGCTGGACCAAACAGACAACTGTCCATCGAGTGAGTCACACATATTATACTGTTTGTCATGTTACACGCATGACTTGCTGCATGTATCATGACAGACAGTATAATATGCTGTCGACATAGTAGCAGTGTACCAACAAACAACAAACCATGAAATGTGGGCTAATACTTGACAGATACTGTAATATAACTGTTCATGTTTTTCAGTCAGTACAGATTGGCATACTTGCCAACCCTCCCGATTTTCCTGGGAGACTCCCGAATTTCAGTGCCCCTCCCGAAAATCTACCGGGGCAACCATTTTCCCGAATTTCTCCCGATTTCCACCCGGACAACAATATTGGGGGCGTGCCTTAAAGGCACTGTCTTTAGCGTCCTGTACAACCTATCGTCACGTCCGCTTTTCCTCCGTACAAACACCGGCCCAGTCACATAATATATGCGGCTTTTACACACACAATAGTGAATGCAATGCATACTTGATCAACAGCCATACAGGTCACACTGAGGGTGGCCGTATAAACAACTTTAACACTGTTACAAATATGCGCCACACTGTGAACCCACACTAAACAAGAATGACAAACACATTTCGGGAGAACATCCGCACCGTAACACAACATAAACACAACAGAACAAATACCCAGAACCCCTTCAAGCACTAACTCTTCCGGGACGCTACAATATACACACCCGCTACCACCAATCTCCCGAATTCGGAGGATTCAAGGTTGGCAAGTATGCAGATTGGTGTCCTATCGCATTGGGTTGTGCATTACAAACTCAAACTCTTTTCGTGCTGACGTAGAAGCTTGCTTATCTCTTGCCGTGGTTAGCTTCTACGGCTAATACCGTAGCATGCGGATGTGTTACTACGATAGAAAAATAGTTCCTCCAGTGTTCGCTCTTACAATAACAATGTCACTACAGTTTGGTTATTAAACAGGTTACTAAACGCAAATGAAATATTCGTGACGGTTTTTGAATGCATTTTTAAAGTGAATGCATTTTTAAAGTGATTTAGCGGTAGACTTAATTTCTCCCATTAGCTGCATTGCTAGCCACGAACAACGAGCCGATTTTTAAATGTTAAACAGCGAGAAAAAAAACCCTTTTGTATTCTTGTCTCTCATAATCATTGTAAACGATAGGCAAAATTCCCCCCAAAAAGTGCAGTTCCCCTTGAAGTACATTATGCTTGTGGAAGGTACTTTTTTCAAATCTTTATTTTGGTAGCGCAGTCAGACTGAATGTGGCACAGCGCGCTATTATGGTGAAGGGGGGAGTTGTGCTGTTCTGTTGTTCTCAGTTTGACGAGTAAAGCGGCGACTCACTTGAGGCTGTTAAAATAAAGAGAGAGAGAGAGTGCCCCTTAAGTTGTGACCACTGTTTGTACATTGATATTACATCGATGATGTCGTTCACAACAACACAGGTAGATGACATGTGTTGTGGGTACATTCAATGATTGATTGAGAAGTTTATTGACATCTTAAAGAGTTTAATCCATGTAATGCTTTAAAAAGGCAAATGGTTGGCACAAAAAGCCAAAAGGCTTGTTTCCATTGTGGTCCATTAAATGTTCTTGTTAGCTTTAGCTTCTCAGTTTAGTCGCTGTTTCAAGTGGCCGTCTCGACATTGATTGTTTAGTTCAGGACGGGGCTGTTGAGTGTGTCGGGGATGAATGAGTGCTACAAATGTTTCTTCTCACAATGACATTTCACTTACATTTACAGTACAGGCCAAACATTTGGACACACCTTCTCATTTCAATGCGTTTTCTTTATTTTCATGACTATTTACATTGTAGATGGTCACTGAAGGCATCAAAACTATGTGAAGTGAAAACCATTTCAGGTGACTACCTCTTGAAGCTCATCGAGAGAATGCCAAGAGTGTGCAAAGCAGTAATCAGAGCAAAGGGTGGCTATTTTGAAGAAACTAGAATTTAAAACATGTTTTCAGTTATTTCTCGTTTTTTTGTACATAAGTACATAACTCCACGTGTTCATTCATAGTTTTGATGCCTTCAGTGACAATCTACAATGTAAATAGTCATGAAAATAAAGAAAATGCATTGAATGAGGTGTGTCCAAACTTTTGGCCTGTACCGTATGTAAATTTCCCTGATATTCTGCGTTTAACAGCAGATTTCGTTTTATTGGCCAATTATGTTACTCCGTCTGCGGTTATGTGAACGCGGAAATCATATGCTTTACCATGGTGAGATTCCAAACTTCTCTTGCATGCATGTTGCCCAGCCCATTAATCTTTTTTATTTTTCAGATTATTATGTTTTCATAATTGCGAGAATACATAATCGAAATTAAAATGAGATTTATTGTTCAGCCGTACTACACACACACCAAGCAGGACAACACAAGAAGTTAACCGCTAAAGTTTCAATTTAAAGTAATGGGGATCGATCCAGGTGTCAATACTACCAATGCCTGGTATACTATCAGTATAAGTGATTAGATCGATATATTTTTTTCTTGTTTTTTGTCGAAATAACTTTTTGCTCTTTTTTGTTATTGTTCACAAACCCACGAACGAAGTCTCTAAATACAGAAAGGCTTTGAGGGCAAAACCCGAATTATGTAAATGGTTGCCAAAAGCTGTTTTTAGTTTCAGTTATTGTGCACTGGGCGCTTTATTTTGTTAGAAAATTTGAATGCAGCATCAACACCACACATTTATTACATCATCTGATTTCCAACAATACTAGCAAATTCTAAATGTATTAATATACCATATTTTCCGGACCATAGGGCGCACCGGCGCACTGCCGATGAGCGGTTCTAGTTAGGTCTATTTTCATACTAAAGGGGCACCGGATTATAAGGCGCATTAAAGGGGTCATAGTATATTTTTTTTCTAAATGTAAAACACTTCCTTGTGGTCTACATAACATGTGATGGTGATTCTTTGGTCACAATGTTGCATAGATGATGTTTTACAGACCATCTTCAAGCCGCTTTCTGACAGTTGCTTCAGAATGTGCCGTTTTGTGGGCATCCTTTTTTACGTGGCTCACTTTCGGCCTTTCTCCGTCATCTTTGTTGTAGCGGTGTAGCGTGCAAGGTTGAGAGTGGAAGAAATGTCAAAAGATGGAGCTAACTGTTTTAATGACATTCAGACTTTACTTAAATCAATAACAGAGCAGCATCTCCTCATCCGTGGCTCACTAGTGCAACAACGCCGGAAATGTGTCCTGTGAAAAACCGTCCGACCAGAAATCTCTAATAACTAAAGTTCCTTGGGTGAATTACGTAAACTCACTACACCGGTATGTTTCAGCGCTTTCATGGCGAGTTTATATTAGAAATGGCAACAGCGGAGGATGACTGTCCCATAACAAGAAGATAGAGAAAAAGAAGAAGCTTATCGACTACAGCGTCAGCTCCTACTACAAAGGCGGACTCACGCAAATTTTCAGGACTTACACAGATCCCAAATACACATCAGCAGGTACCAGAAGGTAAGAAAGTTGCTTTTGCATAATTTTGTGAAACAAAATGCCAGATAATATGTCTTACCTTATACACACACCATAATAATACTCGTATGTTAAAGCACAATACAATCCATTAAGCCGTGCGGCTTCATAGCTTACCAAAGTCATACTAAAACATTTTGATAGATTTTTGAGTGCCGTGTGTAATGTTCTATATTTTCAATGGAACATATAACATTTTGGTGTTGTTAACTTGAGTCATATTGCAGTCTACACGTATCTCTTATGTGTGAATGTCATCTACTGGTCACACTTATCATTTCACCATGTACCAAATAAAATAGCTTCGAGGTTGGTAAGCAAAACCAGAATTATTCCGTACATCAGGCGCACCGTGTTATAAGGCGCACTGTCGAGTTTTGAGAAAATGAAAGGATTTTAAGTGCGCCTTATAGTCCGCAAAATATGTTAAGGTTGATAAAAATGTGTCATTGTGACTTTTGTTACTTTCTATAAAACGTGTATTTACTTCTAAAATCTATTGTCAAAGTATTAGATCGGGACTCGAATTCCAATCTGATCTGATGCCAAAAATCTGATTAAGATTGGAGGCACAAACGTTGATCGGGACATCCCGAGAAGATGTACTGATAAAATAGGTGAAATGTGTTGGGTGTGCTCCCTGTGAAATATATGTATATTTGTATACCCAAGTCTCACATGTGGTACTCTGTCCCTTCAAGGCCCTGGTAAGACATGTCCAGTCCAAGGGTTACCCGAACGAGCGTTTCGAACTTGTAACTAACTTCCCCAGGAGGAAACTCACCCACCTGGACTATGACATCACGCTGCAGGAGGCTGGGCTATGTCCACAGGAGACTGTATTTGTGCAGGAGAGGAACTAGCTCCGGTGGACACGCTTTCTTTTACCAATGATCCGGGGCGCCTTTGGCTGACATTAGGAGGGACCGGGCTCTGGTTAGTGGAAGCCATGATCGGACTCCCATTCCTTCATCCCACAACTCCTGAGTATTGGCATCTCTACTGACTTCCCTTTTGGCCAGTATGCTCTTACGGATGCCATCAATGTTAAATTTCATCATATGTCCTCTTCTGGATTTGAGGGCCACAGAATAGAATGACCATACTCTAGTGCTCTTTTTATTTAATTCATTTTGGACCCAAACGCTCCCTCTCCCGCTCACGTTTGAACCATCTGGAACACAATAATTGTACGTGTCAGATACGCGGGGCAATTCCAGGGAGTGTTTGCATCGATCACCTTTTTACTCGACTTTCTATTGGTCCATTACAAACTAATGGATTGTTTTTGGAAATCCTTTTGATACAGAACGATTGAAGGCTGGTGCATCGCTCATCAGTTGGACTTTTGCTGTACAGAGATGGCTTTGAAAGACACTCATGTTAGGCATCGTTTGCTTTCTTTCATTTTTTTTTATATGCTGCCAAGAAAACGTGCCGATGATAAAATATAACCACAATGGGAGCGTCTGTTTGGTGTCTTGTTCTCTTAAGGGTTATAAAGATAGAACTGGTATCACAAAACAAGGTTTTTAGAAAAAAATAAAATACAATGTAGCAAATAGCGTAGATTAGCATCAAAGCAGGTCCAAACAAGTACATTAAAGTCCAAAATCGTTAATATTTTGGTCAGATTTTTCAATTAAAGTTCCTTTTTATTTGTTGTCCGTAGAATTTGCCTAGGGAATGAAACACTGGGATGAATAAAGTCCAACCTATCCTATTTAAACTTAACTGTCACTTTTAAACAATTCCTCTCTTGGACACTAGAGGGCAGTAATGACTCTTAAAAGCATCACTACCTTTTTATGACATGTTTACAAAGGTGCACAATATTTAATTTGTGGCAAGCAATCAAAACCACACTTCTCATCATCATGTATTTGTGCTAATAGTTTCTAATGATTTTGGTCAAAACGGGGTTATTGTCGATTCCTCACTTCTAAAAAGCACTTTCAGCTGTACAAATAGAGGGCACACTCCCTCTTGCTGCGCAGATATAACAGTTCATACGGGTTGAGTGTTTGTAGTGGAACAAAAGGTGCTGGAGGCCAAATGTGCTAACAAAGAGACCACCAACCAGCGCCATTATGAAACACACAAACCAGGGATATTCAACTAAATAGCTTTGGAGGCCACATTTCCAGAAAGCAAAAGAACCGGGGCCGGACTTCTCCCTTCACAATTAGTCTTATTTATTATATTCCTGAGAACCAGCATCCTCTACAGTTGACGTTTGACGTTGGTCTATTTATTTTGTCAGAGTTAAAAGAGCGATCTGCTGATTTTAGGGACCTTCTGGGAAAAAAAAGCTAGTCAAAGGTCATCTTTATGACAGCACTCTATTGTTTTTGAACTGAACTCACAGGGCCACCAGTTAAATTGCCCAAAAGATGAAAAAGAGAGGACCTAAAATGGAACCTTGAGGATCACTACTAGTATAAATAAAGAAGTTCAACAAATTAACAAATCATTATGACCCATTTTAAAATTCTAGGGTTTTGAACCGAATTCACAGGGCCACCGGTTGAATTGCCCAAAAGATGACAAAGAGAGGACCTCAAATGGAATATTGAGGATCACTAATAGTATAACTAAAGAAGTTGAAGTAAATCGTCTTCATTATGACCCATTTTATGATTCTTGGGTTTTGAACTGAACCCACAGGGCCACCGGTTGAATTGCCCAAAAGATGAAAAAGAGAGGATCTAAAATGGAATCTTGAGGATCACTACTAGTATAACTAAAGAAGTTGAAGTAAATCGTCTTCATTATGACCCATTTTATGATTCTAGGGTTTTGAACTGAACCCACAGAGCCACCGGTTGAATTGCCCAAAAGATGACCCATTTTATAATTCTAGGGTTTTCAAATTAACTCACAGGGTTGAATTGCCCAAAAGATGAAAAAGAGAGGACCTAAAATGGAATCTTGAGGATCACTACTAGTATAACTAAAGAAGTTGAAGTAAATCGTCTTCATTATGACCCATTTTATGATTCTAGGGTTTTGAACTGAACCCACAGAGCCACCGGTTGAATTGCCCAAAAGATGATCCATTTTATAATTTTAGGGTTTTCAAATGAACTCACAGGGTCAAATTGCCCAAAAGATGACAAAGAGAGGACCTAAAATGGAATCTTGAGGATCACTACTAGTATAACTAAAGAGGTTGAAGTAAATCGTCTTCATTATGACCCCTTTTATGATTCATGGGTTTTGAACAGAACCCCCAGGGCCACTGGTTGAATTGCCCAAAAGATGACCCATTTTATAATTCTAGGGTTTTCAAATGAACTCACAGGGCCACCGGTTGAATTGTCCAAAAGATGACTAAGAAAGGATCAAAAATGAAATTTTGAGGATCACTAATAGTATAATTAAAGAAGTAGAAGTAAATTGTCTTCATTATGACCCATTTTATGATTCTTGGGTTTTGAACTGAACCCACGGGGCCACCGGTTGAATTGCCCAAAAGATGACCCATTTTATAATTCTAGGGTTTTCAGGAGGATCACTACTAGTATAACTAAAGAAGTTGAAGTAAATCGTCTTCGTGACAAAGATAGGACCTCAAATGGAATCTTGAGGGTCACTACTAGTTTAACTAAAGAGGTTGAAGTAAATCGTCTTCATTATGACCCGTTTTATGATTCTTGGGTTTTGAACTGAACCCCCAGGGACACCGGTTGAATTGCCCAAAAGATGACAAAGAGAGGACCTAAAATGGAATCTTGAGGATCACTACTAGTATAACTAAATAAGGTAAACAAAATTAAAAAATCATGACCCATTTTATGACTTTAGGGTTTTGAACTGAACTCACAGGGCCACCGGTTGAATTGCCCAAAAGATAAAAAAGAGAGGACCTAAAATGGAACCTTGAGGATCACTACTCGTGTAACTAAAGAAGTTGAACAAATTACTACTGAATGCATCTGAAGTAAACAAGCTACAGCAACACCTTAGTCGCATAAATCACATTAGGGAACAAAATGTGTTACTGCCAAAAAAGAGAGAACTTAAAGTGGTGCCTTTAGGAACGCTTTCGTTGTGTAAATCACAAGTTTGGACCACCTTGCACAAGTTAATGTAAGGATCTACCAGTGTGTTTACAGTTCTATACAACAGGAACACTACTGGTTTGAGGGATTTGCTGCGAAAAAAGACTGAGAAAGTTGAGGAATGCTCATCAAACACTTATTTGAAACATCCCACAGGTGAACAGGCTAATTGGGAACAGGTGGGTGCCTTAATTGGGTATAAAAGCAGCTTCCATGAAATGCTCAGTCATTCACAAACAAGGATGGGGCGAGGGTCACCACTTTGTGCACAAATGCGTGAGCAAATTGTCGAACAGTTTAAGAACAACATTTCCCAACAAACTATTGCAAGGAATTTAGGGAATTTACCATCTACGGTCCGTAATATTATCAAAAAGGTTCAGAGAATCTGGAGAAATCACTGCACGTAAGCGATGATATTACAGACCTTCGATCTCTCAGGCGGTACTGCATCAACAAGCGACATCAGTGTGTAAAGTATATCACATGGGCTCAGGAACACTTCAGAAAAGTACTGTCAGTAACTACAGTTTGTCGCTACATCTGTAAGCACAATTTAAAACTCTACTATGCAAAGCAAAAGCCATTTATCAACAACACCCAGAAACGCTGCCCGCTTCGCTGGGCCCGAGCTCATCTAAGATGGACTGATAGTGGAAAAGTGTTCTGTGGTCTGACGAGTCCACATTTCAAATTGTTTTTGGAAACTGTGGATGTCGTGTCCTCTGGACCAAAGAGGGATAGAACCATCCGGATTGATATAGGCGCAAAGTTCAAAAGCCAGCATCTGTGATGGTATGGGGGTGTATTAGTGCCCAAGGCATGGGTACCTTACACATCTGTGAAGGCACCATTAATGCTGAAAGCATTGGAGCAACACTATCATGGACGCCCCTGTTTATTTCAGCAAGACAAGGCCAAGCCACGTGTTACAACAGCGTGGCTTCATAGTAAAAGAGTGCGGGTACTAGACTGGCCTGCCTGTAGTCCAGACCTGTCTCCCATTGAAAATGTGTGGTGCATTATCAATCAATCAATCAATGTTTATTTATATAGCCCTAAATCACAAAAGTCTCAAAGGAAGCCTAAAATACGACAACGGAGACACCGGACTGTTGAACAACTTAAGCTGTACATCAAGCAAGAATGGGAAAGAATTCCACCTGAAAAGCTTCACAAATTGGTCTCCTCAGTTCCCAAACGATTACTGAGTGTTGTTAAAAGGAAAGGCCATGTAACACAGTAGTAAAAATGCCCCATGTGCCAACTTTTTTGCAATGTGTTGCTGCCATTAAATTCTAAGTTAATGATTATTTGCACAAAAAAAATTAAATTTCTCAGTTCCAACATTAAATATCTTGTCATTGCAGTCTATTCAATTGAATATAAGTTGAAAAGGATTTGCAAATCGTTGTATTCTGTTTTTATTTACGATTTACACAACGTGCCAACTTCACTGGTTTTGGGTTTTGCAGGTAGTCAGTGGTTTTCCTGAACATTGTTACTTTATCTAAATAAATTACTATTTCCAACAATTTAATATAAGTACCACAATAATGTATTATGATTCAAAACCTACAGGAAATTAGCCCAATAGGGACAGGCCAGTTTGTGTCTGTAGCTTTGATGCTAATAAGCGCTGTGTGTAGCGCCAAGAAGCGCTATTGTACGCTTCATCCCGTTTTTACAAATACTTCTCCAAATATCAGATAAAGCAACATAACATTCCAAAGGCAAACACAGACGTTATAGCAACTCTATCATGTGAGCTGTCATGCTAACAATGCAATCAAATGTTTACCAGCAACCTCATGCTAGGTTAGCTGGAATCCTAAAGAAAAACAAAATAACCAAACTTAAAGTACATTTCGCCACTGCTGTTGAAACGACAACAATCAATTAATTGAAAAAACCGCGGTAAGTAATCACGTCGTGCCAAATAATCTCCGGGGGGTAATGAACCTTCCAGACCCTGTCCACGGGTTGTCTGTTGCACAAGCAGAGTGTTGACTCATCTTGTCGTTTGGCCTTTTCTCTGAATGGTGTCAATGGAAGTTAATGTTTAGACGCTTTCTCGCGCACGGTTTAGGTTTGCGCAACGTGTGGAACGCTGCTGTTATCTGTAAGTGCAGACCCTCTGTGTCTGGTTTCTTCATCTCTTCAGTATCTATTCTGGGGTGGGATGAAAGATCTCCAAAGTGCAGGCGAGACTTAAATAAATAACTAATTAAGGGTTGTAAATGTCTTTTATGGGTTGTGTTGAAATGCGTTGTAAAACTACTTAGCATACATATAATACAGATATACTTAAAGTGACTAATTATGGACCATTAATTTCTGAGCTAAAAGGGGTTTTCCTTGATTGGCGGCCATGTTTGTTTTTTTAACCAATCCTGCTCAATTTTCAAAGACCTGTACTAGTCAGTTCCACAAAGAACATTAAACAGGCACTGAGTGAGCACAATGTGTCCGTCATGTCCTCATGTGTCATGTCTTTTTATTTTTTCGGACTATGATGTGCAATAATGTTATATGTGTATATGTATGTATGCTTATGTAAGGATATGTGCATGTGTGTGGATATTAGGGGTGTGGGAAAAAATCTATTCGAATTCGAATCGCGATTGTCACGTTGTGCGATTCAGAATCGATTCTCATTTTTAAAAAATAAATTTTTTTTTTCATTTTTAGTATTACTTTTTAATTATTATTATTTATTTTTTTAATTAATCAATCCAACAAAACAATACACAGCAATACCATAACAATGCAATCCAATTCCAAAACCAAACCCGACCCAGCAACACTCAGAACTGCAATAAACGGAGCAATTGAGAGGAGACACAAACACTACACAGAACAAACCAAAAGTAGTGAAACAAAAATGAATATTATCAACAACAGTATCAATATTAGTTACAATTTCAACATAGCAGTGATTAAAAATCCCTCATTGACATTATAATTAGACATTTATAAAAAAAAAAAAAAAAAAAGAACAATAGTGTCACAGTGGCTTACAATTGCATCGCATCTCATAAGCTTGACAACACACTGTGTCCAATATTTTCACAAAGATAAAATAAGTCATATTTTTTGGTTCATTTAATAGTTAAAACAAATTTACATTATTGCAATCAGTTGATAAAACATTGTCCTTTACAATTATAAAAGCTTTTTACAAAAATCTACTACTCTGCTTGCATGTCAGCAGACTGGGGTAGATCCTGCTGAAATCCTATGTATTGAATGAATAGAGAATCGTTTTGAATTGAAAAAAAAATTGATTTTGAATCGAATCATGACCCCAAGAATCGATATTTAATCGAATCGTGGGACACCCAAAGATTCACAGCCCTAGTGGATATACACATATATATAGATACATATGTTCTTTTTAATCTTTTTAAAAAATCTTTTTTTACTATTTATATTACAAAATTATTGTGTATGCACCTTAGGGGATCTGCTCCAATTTCGTTGTTCTTTGAACCTGTTCACTGTAATAATGACAAAACAAAATAAAACTCTATTCTATTCTATTCTATTCTAACTGTGCCAAATTACGTTGTGATTCGACTAACCCCCTTAAAGTCACAGTGAGTGTTTTGTTGAGCTGTGTGAGAAATTTCAAGTCAAAATACGGGAGTTAAGAACATTAATGTGTTCGTCGGGTGGAAGAAAAAAAACTCACGAAGGGATTATATAGACTCATGTTGTTGACTTTTTTATTATTGTCTAAGAATATTTCTAGGAGGATTGCAAACAACCAAATTTGGCGACACATTTGAACAATGCAAAAGTCGAAACAAAACTTTTTGGAAAAGAAGTTGTGTGTTTAGCTCAAACTGCTACATGCTAGCATATAAACTGTTAGCATTTCCATCCATCCATCCATTTTCTACCACTTGTCCCTTAACCCACAAAATGTCTATGCTTTTTATTGGGATTTTGCTCATAGCTAAGCATATTGTTTTAGTAAAAGCGCAACATTTTTTTAGATGAACTTGCTACATGCTAGCATACAAACAGTTAGCATGTTAACATTTCACCCCACGTTATTAGACTTTTGTTGTATAAAAGTTATGTTCTTTTTTTTCCTGGCGTTTGTTTGCTCAAAACTAAGTAAATCGTCTTCATTATGACCCATTTTATGATTCTTCTGCAACCTGCTAAATGTTAGCATACCAAGTCTTAGCATACCAAATTTTAGCATATTTACATTTTAGCCTGCATTATATTAAATTTGGTCAAAAGGTAAACAAAACTCGTGTTTGTTGCTTTTAGTAGCTCTACTTGGCTTAAATCTAAGCATATTGTCTTAATTCAAGCTAAATTTTTAAAATGTGAACATTTTCCCCCACATGATTGGACTTTTGTCAAAAGTTATACTGTACTACTACTTCAACCGTCAGCGAGAAGGCCAGGCACTCAAGTTATATTCACACCACAAAGCCGAGGGACTTAAAACAGCTTGTATCCTAAAAAACTCAGCAGATATTATGCTACATTTTGCTTTTTCTTGTGCTAGTTGGCTCAAAACTAAGCACATTGTCTTAGTAAAGGCCCAATTTCTA